>NW_015661023.1:762012-779166 GCF_001515625.1 Sinocyclocheilus rhinocerous | reverse complement strand
ACATAGACACACTCACACACACACACACACACACACACACACATGCTGCCTCACAACACAGTATGTCTGGAAATAAAGCAAGGCTGGTGAATCTTGAACCGTTTGGACTTGTGGAAATTATATCTGGGAACAAATATGTGACACAAAATGCTGTAATGTTGTGCAAATTGTTGGTGTGTGTTTTTGGGAATTACTGTGTGTGTGTGTGTGTGTGTGTGTGTGTGTGTGTGTGTGTTTGGCTGCGGTTCGGAGGTGTTTGGCAGTCAGACGGTGGGAAGGCAGGAGACAGTGATCTGTCACTCAGCAGGGAAATATAACGAATGGAAATGCATAAAGATGCACACCGTTTAGAGTGTATTGTGTAGGATTGAGATTTAAATGTTCTATTGTAGTGTTATGAGTTTGAGTTATTGTGTTGGGATATGGTTTATCATGTAGGTTTAGAGTTATTTATTTATTTATTTAGATGCATATTTAGAGGTTTTGGAGTTAAGGTAGAGGCAAAAATATTTATTTGTTTATCTAAAAAAACATTTGTTGCTGTTTCTCCATTTTTTTTTCTTTCTGTGTTTAACAAAATTTTAAAACCATAAATAAAATAATTTAAAAAAATGACTTAAAGAGAGACACTTTCATGACTGTTTCTTAACACACTTTTTTTTTTTAAAAGTTCACTTTATGATAATGTCAAATGAAAAGTTTCACTTTATCATACTTTTTAAATAATTTTATTATTATTATTATTTGTGGTACTTTAAATCTTAAATGTATACTTTTAGAAAACTGATTTCAGATATAAAAGTAAAAGGCAACTTAAAGAGACCCTTGTACGCCAGTGAGTTTTTCTTTAAAGTATTTAAAATTTTACAGTTCTGTAAAATTTTAAATCATCATGGTTTAATAATATTTTTGTCGTGATTTAAAAAAAAAAAAGTATTTTTGTGTGTTTACTAACATACTTTTAATTTATATTTTTCCAGTTTTAACTGTAGAGGGTTATTTGATTTACATTTAAAGTTTATATATTTTAAATGTACTAAATTACAATTTCATTACAAATATATTTACTGTAAATACGTGACAAACAAGTTTCACTAGAAATGACATTAAAGTATATTTTAGTTTATCATAAATGCTTGTCAGTATGTTCAGCAGTACTTTAACCATATTTCAAACACAATAGAAGACATCATGAAATTACATATAAAGATGTACTTAAGTCCTACTTAAGTGAGTGAAAAAGCAAAGTTCGGCTAATTGCATTTAATGTGTATTTATCTATCTATAATATATATATATATATATACAGTATATATTTTTAATTGCAATTAACATTCACTTAAGTGTCTGAAAACATTGCATTCAGTTCAAACATAAGTATAAATTCTATTATTGTTACTCTTTTAAAATGGGTCTTAAAAATATGCTTGTTTTTTTCACAAAGGTAAAGTTCAGGTTTAGAGGCAACTGTATATTTAGGAGGGATATGTAGAGACGTTCAGAGAGAAAATATTTGCAAATACATTTAAGAGACAAATGTAGTTTTTCTGGTGTGGAATAAGATGCGGGGTTATAGTGTAGATTTAGGGTTTAGGCTTATATATGTTCAGACATTGTTTTCAACAGTAGGGTGTAATTTGCTGCTTCTGCTTTGTGATGCATTTGTTCACAAACATCAATATCCTCACTTATTCTATGCTCTGTCTCGCTGGAAACTGAAATTGTAGTGGTTTTGTTACACACACACACACACACACACACACACACACACACACACACATTTTTATAGTCGCCTTGTAATGTGTCTGTCCTCTCTGCCAAATTGAAAAATGACAAGCGATAGATTTCCACTCTGACATGAACAAACAGCTCTTAACATCAACAAATCCAGGCGGCTGACATATCAGCACTCATATTTTCCTAAACATTATCAAGTGTGCGTTTCTAGCCGGTGTACGCGTGTGTCTGGCAGATGGAAACACTAACTGGACCTTATTTAAATCCCACATGAAAAAAATACTATAGTAATTTATAGTAAATATTATAATGTTTTTGAACCATTATAGTAAAGTGTATTATACTGTATATAGTATTTACAACACTTTGTTAATGAATGCTACAGCATACTGTAGTATTAACTATAGCGAACTGATAAACTGTAATAGTATACTTTAGTTTTTACTACAGTAAACTGTAGTGTATTGTAGTATAATATACCCTATAGTTGTAGAAAACTATTGGGTAAAGTAATTTGTTTATATTACTATAATTGTTATATTACCACAGCAACTACAGAATTAACACAACAAATTAATTCAAGTACTTTACTATAGTATGGTTCAAAATCACTATAGTATTTACTGTAAATTACTATAGTATTTTTGGACTGGCGATAGCAGCACTCAAGCCGCTCAGAATAGCCATTCAGAAAGCAAGCGCTTGCTTTCTGAATGGCCATCAGTGAGCGGCTTGTTTGTGTGGCCCTGCCGAGAAAAATACAAACAAACATGACTATATGCAAAGAAAAACACATTTATTTAATCAATTCAGACAATTAAAATTAATTGATGAACTGAGAACATGTAGCAGACATGCAACTGTACTTTATATAAAGCATGTTAGGGGATTGATTGCTTGATTGATTGGTTGGTTGATTGATTGGGTGATTGATTGATTGGGTGATTGGTTGATTGGTTGATTGGTTGATTGATTGGTTGGTTGGTTGGTTGGTTGGTTGGTTGGTTGGTTGATTGATTGATTGGTTGGTTGGTTGATTGATTGATTGGTTGGTTGGTTGATTGATTGATTGGTTGGTTGGTTGATTGATTGATTGATTGATTGGTTGGTTGGTTGATGTGGACTTTTTTCACATCAAAAATATGATAGACAATGACCCAATGCCCTCTTCTGAAATAAATAAATATAATCTATCTATCTATCTATCTATCTATCTATCTGTCTGTCTGTCTGTCTGTCTGTCTATAATTACCTTTTTGGTTCAAGTTCAGTTTTGGTTCATGATTTGTATTTTTATTTCTTTTTTTTAGGTTTTGTTATGCACTTTTTCATTTATTTTTTAATGAAATTATTATTTTTTTGGTGTGTGTGTGTGTGTGTGTGTGTGTTATTGTTGTTTATTTCAGTTAGTTGGCAAAATATTTCCAATTTAAATCGTTCTTCTAATATTTTTTTTTATTTTACTTTATTTCAGCTTAATTTCAGTTAACAATAATACTTTTTAATTGTTTCAGTCAACAGTAACAACACTGCATCATTGAATCAACGCCATCCATATCATCATTCATAGAGTTTCTATTTAAACTATATTACTCACGTTCCTCGTTAAATTCATAACACAAGTCCTAATTTCCAGCTCTCTGGCATGTAACTCAGTTTTATTGAATCGAATCGAAGACACTTTTACTCTCACACGTGTGACGGTAAACCGGAAATCTGTTGATAGTTTTGTCTGAGTGATTCAGTCGATGGCTGAAGACATCAGCGGACGAGCCTAAAGCAGAACATTACAGTTCCCTTTCCCAATCCACAGTGATTTATTGACTGCTGTCTTTTGAGAAGCAGCGCTGTTTTCAGGAGAAAAAAGCGTTTGCTGGAGCTAACGAGTCGACGGTGGTTTGATAATTAGGATGTTTGCTGACACATGACTGCGGCTTTAATCAATAGCGCGGCGTTCTGCCATTGATTTCTGTCCTTCTCATTTCCTCACGTCCCGGAGATGTTTGCGTTTGAGTTTCAGAGCATCGTTTGGAAAATATCCCACTGGCGGCAAGCAAACGCACTTGTCCGTGTGGATTCAGAGGCCTGGGATCCGGGATTGTGTTGCGTAATTGACTCTAATCTAAAACAAATCCCCTCCGTCCCGTGCTGGAACCTGTTTAAACGCAGGTAGTGTTTGTTTGTGTCGGACAGATTCTCTGAGGACGGATTTGCTTCAGTCCTCTAAAACTCTGAGGAATAATTCAATCATGTAGAGTTGAGCGCTGGGATGTGTGTGTGTTTTCTTATGGGACGGTCCTGCATCGTAACTGGACCTGGGCTGGACCTTGTGATCGCACTGGTTATTATGGGATGGAGTGAGTAGTTTCTTATACCAGTTTAATCCGTTGTCACGACAACAGAACATTTAGAAATTGCTCGATTGGTACGTGAGCTCCCTGCAAGATTATAAACAGATGCAAGTTTTCCAGTTTAACATACTCCCTTATATGTATATTATGTGTGATGTTACACAATTATTTATTTTACAGTTTTTTAACATGTATTTGTACTTTTTTTTGCACATTTTACTTTAGTTATATGTAGATATGTAATGTTTAATATTCCAAATTCTAAATCTAAAACTGCAGAACGTTTTTTAAGGTTATATTTGCTTTATAATTATACTATATACTTTTTTAATGTGTGTATATTATATGTGATATATTACATAATTATTTAAATATTTGTAATTTTTGCATATTATCGTTTTACTTATGTTTTTATAAGTACATTTATAATGTTTATTATTACAAATTTTAAATCTAATTTGGACAAAGTTTTCTTGTAAGATTGTGATTTTGTTTTCTCATAAATATACTATATACCGTTTTTAAAATATATGTGTGTGATATCTTACATGATTTTTTTTTTTTGAGCAAATTATTTTATATTAATTATATATTATATGTATATTTATAATGTTTATTACTATTTTTCTTGTAAGATTATGGTTTGGTAGTTAATTATTCTGTTCAATCAGCCGCGAGTGTCTCAGGTGCTGGGCGTTCATCTCACGCTGATCCGCTGACATTACTCTGACATTGAGGCTCGTGGAAGATTTCATCTTTAAACGATCGCCATGCTCCTTTAAATTCTGAAATTTTTGAAGTTTATTTTATTAATCTAAAACAGAAGAATATTTTCTTGTAAGATAGTTTTTTTTAAATCAAAATTATACTATATATATGTGTGTGTTAACTAATTATTTACATTTGTACTTTTTTGTATATTATTTTATTTATTATATAATTATATATACATATATAATGTTTATTTTCATACAATTTAAATGTAAAATTGCAGAAAGTCTCCTTGTAAGGTTATGGTTTGATTTAATCATAATTATTCTATATGCTGTCTTTTAACATATATGTGATGTTACATAGTTATTTACATCTTTTTGGCTCACTTTGAATGTAAAGTATAGCAGAGCGTTTTCTTGTCAGGTTCTGGTCTTGTTTGATTATAATCGGCTTTAAACAGTGTGCTGGGATTCCTCATTTAGACAGCTGAGTAAAGGTGTGTGTGGATAATGTATTGCCAGTAAATATGTTCAGGCTGATTTTGCACATGGCTGCTTTTGTCCTCTAAATATTAGTCACAGTTTCACATACACACTGATGCGCTTAGCATGCTCCTTTAAAACTCGATTTGAATCTGTAATGTGGCGTATTACCCCCAGAAACTGAATATTCAGCAGGAAATAATGTGAGGCATGATTGATAATTTATGATTCGGATGAGTGATATGACGGTATAAAACACGTGACCAAAGTGCTACAGATTCTGCTGCACAGTTAATACTGCAGTATATTTGTGAGATCGACAAAGAAACATGTTATAATACAGAGTGGCACCAGTTTCAAACAACTCCAGATAATACGGAAATAATATACTTTAAGAGAATGCACTTAAGTGTGAACTGAATATAAAGTGTGGTTAAATGGTTAAAATACTGCTGAATGTACTGACAAGCATGCTAAACTAATATGCTTTAATGGCATTTCTATTGAAACTTGTCTTGTGTTTAAATATATTTGTGTTGATGATGTTGCAATTTAGTGCATTTAAAATATATTGACTTTAAATGTAATATCGAATAACACATTACAGTTAAAATGATAATCAGGAACTTAAATGTGCTTTAGTATGTTAGTCAACACATAACAAAATAAGTGTACTTCTTTAAAACATGATACAGGATTATTAAAACATAATGATTTAATGCACTTTACAGTAAAACTTTTAATTTGACATTATTTTTCAAAGTGTGTTTAGAAACAGTCATGAAAGTGTTACTCTTTACTGTAAGTCACTTAAGTGGCCTTTTCATTAATATTATCTGTTATACTTATAATATGTTATCTACAATATGTTAATGTAATAATGTAATATGTTCGTTTATTAAAATATACTTTTAAGACTTGTAGTACAAGTGCACATTCATTACAATTAAGCACACTTGACTAGTTACTCTTATGTTGTTCCATTTATTTATTTATTTATTTATTTATTCTATGGAGCACAAAATAAGATATTTGATGAATATTTCAGCCGTTTTTTTTATTTCATTTTTTTTTTTGTATCCAATGAAAGCCAATGGGGTCCAAATGTTGCAGGCTCCAAAAAGGACATAAATGTTAAGTGTTAGTGCATTGAAATATAAAGTACATTTTGATGAAAAATTATGGCTAGAGTGCACTAATGAATCACAATAAAATGGAGACATTTATTAAGAAGTAAATGAGGTCAATTTTGACCTGATGTCATTTAGCATATGATTAAAATACAATTAAAACACTAGTTTTGTTGTGATAATGAAATTTAAATGCCATAATTTAGTTAAAGATTAAAAAAAGAAAAACTGGTAATTTTGCATATAATTACTGGTACATATTACAACCCTAAAATGCAATACATAATTCACTTTAGTTATGAGAGCGCAGTGTCGCATCCATCTGCCTGCAGGAATACCTGAGCTGTTTACTCTGTTGGCTTTTCCTTACGCCAGTGCTCGTCTTTCCTGATAAATGAACGCCATGCTAGCGTCACTGTTCAGTGAATTGAGTTTAATTGCTGCAGAGGAAACAGTTCTCGCTTCCTGTAACTTCCTCACTACTGATCAAAAGTTCAGGGTTAGTAAGTGTTGTTTTTTTTTTTAAAGAAATTAATATTTTTATTCAGCATATACACATTAAATTCATCAGAAGTGACAGTAAAGACATTTATATTGTTACAAAACATTGCTGTTCTTTTGAACTTTTTTATTCATCTGTGAATCCTGAAAAATAAAATACAATTTTAACATATATTCACATACAAAACAGTTATTTTAAGTTGCAATAATATTTCATAATATTATAGTTTTTGCTGTATTTTTGACCAAATAAATGAAGCTATGGTGAGCAAAAGAGACTCTTAACATTGAGCGAGTAATTCACTGCTTTATGTGATATTGCTTCATAAAGAATTTTGTCAGGAAATTTAAAATGTGAAATTTAATAGTCTCATAAAAATGTACAATAATAAAAAGGTAATTAATATAAAAAATAAAAAAAATTAAATAAAATAAAAATAATTATGTGAATAAATAAATAAATAAATTAGTAAATAAATAAATAAACATGCAATAATTAAAACAAATGTAAATTATACTTTTTTAATAACAACAACAAACAAACAAATAAATAAATCTTGGACAGAGGGGAAGATTTTCAGTGTGGCATATAAAACATAATACTGTACACATGTGAGAGTAGCTCCACACTGTAAAAAATAAATCCGTAAAATAACAGCTAATCAGCTCATTACACAACATTATCCATTAATTTTACGGACATTTCTGTTAACTCTAACACACAATACAATGAAGTGTGAAATCCAAAACACTGGTAAAACACCTGTAAAAAATAAATACGGAAAAATTTCTTCAAATTATACAGTATGTTTTGCCCTATTTTTACAGATTTTTTTTTTTACAGTGCATCATTTAAAGTCTTTTCCTCTAGCAGGAACTAGCAGGACTTAGACTCAGAAGGTATTGATTGTAACTCAACTTTGATAGTGGTTTTGTCCTGTTTAGAGTTTGATAGATGCCGTTCTGAACTGTTGCTGCGTGAAGATTCTCCAGAAGTGTCTGTGGAAGCTGTTTTTGGAATGTCATGACAGTAAGTCAGAATGACGGAATGTTCACTTTTTGCTAAATGATCCCATGAATATCAAAGCGCCAGAACACAAACGGGACGAGTCGTCTGATGGCTTGAGTCCTCACAGTCTCACATGTGTAATTTAATCGGCGTTATCCAGAAGGACGTTTGAGAGAGCGTTTATTTGTCACTGTCAGAGCGCATTCACATGTGTTTATGCAGGAGAGACGCGTCACCTGTTTATAATAATATTATCAGTGACAAATGCACCTCAGCGCATATTAAATCTGTCATTCTGCGGTCGCATGAAAGGAGAGTGAAGAAGGGCTGAAAGTGAGCGGAAGATCGGCTTGATGAAGAGAGGACCAGATACCGGAGAGAGAAAAAAAAAAAACAAGATGAATGAACTCATTAATGGATTAGGAAAAGAGGGCGGAGCTTGTAAACTCACAGCGAGGACAAATAAAGCAGGTAATACCTTGCTTATGTTCACCAGGACTACATTTATTTGATCAAAAATACTGTAAAAACAGTGAAATAATATTACAATGTAAAATAACCATTTTCTATGTGAATGTGATTTAAAATGTAATTTTATTCCTGGGATGCAATGCTGAATTTTCAGCTGTGTTCAGTGTCGAATGAGCGAATGGAAGTGGGCGGAGCTTATGAATAATAGTGGGCGGGGCATCTGAGGTCAGGTGAATCTGAAGGCGGGGTTTGCTGAGTTAATTAAATATACAGTGAAGACGTACTGATTTATGACCTTCACTTTGTCTTTTAGTGAAGTTGAACATCTGGTCTCAGTTTGATCAAAGTTTCACTTCTCAAAGAAAGTCTAGAAGAGAGATGCTGGTCAGGAAGAGATATTTGCTGAAACCCTTCGGTGTTTTGCAGTGCAGGACGGTGGTGGGTATCAAACACACACACACACACACACACACACACACACACCATCATCTAACGGTCTTCCATATAATCAATACACACACTCTGTTGTTTCTGGTTAAGTTGTATATATCAGAGTTGAATGGGGCAGAGCAGTTTGACACGTCTGCTTCTGGCTCGTGTTTGTGTTTGAGTCGAGACGATCCCTGCGTCTGAAATCAAATACTTCCCTTCTATATAGTCAGCAAGTGATCACCAGTGCTGGGAAGGTTACTTTGGAAATGTAACAGGTTACAGATTACAAGTTACCAAAAATGTAATGGGCAGTGTAACTATTTCAGTAACTTCATTAAAGTAATGTAACTGATTACATTTGATTACTTTTCTAAATTTCTAAAGAATGTTTTCGACTTTTAATCATTTTCAAATGTTTAAACCTTACAGTAGTACTCAACACCGCTTACTGTATAACTTTCTAAATACTTGAATTAAGATCATAATTTAATTCTAAAGCACAGCCACCACAGAATCAGACGTTAACACCTCCTTTTACTCTGAGGTCATTCTGAGGTTAAATACAGATTTAAAATCATAACAAGAAATAGTTTAATAGCTATGATAGTGTTTTTGAAATCAAATCTTTGCACAGCTGTGACAGGAAACACTGGAATCTATGCCTTCGAAAAAAATCGAAAAAAATAATAAAGTAATACACAAGCACAAATAGGAAATACAACAGTTATGGAATAAGCATGTGTTATAAACTCCTGAAACACTGGTGTGTCGTATTTTAGAGCAGTCGCTGTGATTTGGGAAAGAAATCAATTAAATATTCAGATGTAACCCCCTCTGTAATCATTAACATTTTCATGAGCATCTGTAAATTTATTACACTTTTTTTTTTTTGTAACAGATGATGGTCACATTTATTTTGTAATGAAATTGCATTATTCTGTTACAACACTGCTGATTACATGTAATCTGGATTATATTATCAGATTCCAAAAATTATGTTATTATTTTAATTATTTTATATTGCATTTTAAAATACTCGTAATCAGACTACAGTTACTTTTTTATTGATTATACATACTATGCACATAATAGCAATTAATTATTCATCATTTAATGATTCTCCCTAATTCATATTTTTTTATATGCAATCAAGTATTTGTATTTTTTTAAGCATTCAACTTTTTTTATCTCTTCTTCTTTGTTGGTTGTAATAAAATATGCTCTGTTTTGTTTTTAGGGTGACTTTGTAACATTCTGTCAAGGGTCTACAGATGAAAAATAGCCTCTTTGGCGAATTCTGGCTCATTTACAGCCATCTTTATTAATGTGCGTTAATGTGCATTGCCCCTGTAAACAAATAAACTAAACTAAACCAAACTAAGCTAATCTAAACCACCGGATTTACAAACACCAAAGATCAATGTTGGATGACTCTAGTAACTGTGTGTGTCAGTTTGTTTGGTGTCACTGAAATCTGAGAGCATTAGCTGTTCGTCGGTGAACGAGGGTCAGATATTTCATTAGCGCTTAATTACTGCTGCCTTAAATCCAGGTTTCAGCAGGAGCGGGATGAGGAGAGGCGTCCCAGCATGCATTGTGCTCGTTTGGTCTGAACGGCTGTATGGGGGAGAGCTGATTGTTCTGGCAGGTTTTTTTGCAGCTGCGTCTTTCTCTGTCTGTAATCAATCTTGTGTGCATAAGCTGATCTCGCTCTGTGCTGTTCGCGTGTAATGTTCTGTCGTCTCGCCAAACGATTCGCCATCATCCGCTTTAACAAACAGCACCTGTGCTCAATCTGCGCTCGTTTACCTGTCGCAGGGTTACCGGGGCAACACAACACTGCCGTCCAATCAGAGCCTGCGATTCAGAGTTATCATGGTTCACTAAAACTAAAACCATTAAAACATAAACAAACAAATAAATAAAAACATTACTTGAAAAAAAAAAAAAAATTGTTAACTGAAATAAATACAATATACAAAACTTGTGTTATATTACTTAGCTAGTAGAAATATGTTAAATAAAACAGGTTAACTGAAATAAAATATAAAATAAAATCTTATATTATTTAAGCTAGTAAAATATATAAAATAAAATAAATGTTAACTGAAATAAATGAAATATACAAAAACTTAAATATATCTAATTATCTGAGCTATTAAGAGATATCAAATAAAATAAATGTTATTTGAAATAAAATAAAACACAATACAAAAGATTTACTGAAATAATATATACAAAATTAAATATATTAAGCTAGTAAAATATATACATTTAAATATATGTTAATTGAAATAAATATACAAAAACTTACATTTAGTATATTAAGCTAGTAAAATGTAATATCAAATTATTATAATATCAAATATATAATAGATATGTAATAAATAACATATCAACTGCAATAAAATATACAAAATGTTAACTGAAATAAATAAAATATACAAAAACTTTAATATATTATTTTAGCTAGTAAAAATATCTAAAGTATATGTCAACTAAAATAAAATATGTACAAAATGTTAACTGAAATAAATGAAATTTACAAAAACGTAAATATAGTTTATCATTTAAGCTAGTAAAAATATCTGAAGTAAATTTTAATTAAAATAAAATGTACAAAATGTTAACTGAAATCAATGAAAACCCTACATGTATTATTTAAGCTATTTTCATTCATTTAATTTTACTGTATATACTGAAATAACTCAAACTAAAATAAGAATTAGTACAAATTAATATATATAATAACTAATTGTTATATCTAATAGCAATGCCATAAACACAACAACATTTGTAAAATGTTAGTTCAAATTAAAATTGAAACATTAAGTGTAATATATAGAATATAAAAGTGATCCGAGCAGTGAATCCAGTGGTCTCTCGTGTTGGGCTCCGGTGACCCTCTGCTCTCATCAGCTGCTGCTGTGAGACCAATCAGCGCTGGTTAATTAGCCTGATGCTGAACAGTTAATGGGTGTTGGCAGTGTCTGGACGCCGTCAGGTGTTTATCATACGCCGGTGATTACAGACACCTCCTGCGACCCGCGAGAGCTTCAGGGAGATCTGCAGAGATCAGAGCATCCAAAGAAGCGTGCGCTGGGCTTTCACCCCAAAAAGCACAGAAGATAATCAAAGTGGACAGCGCTGAAGACCGCCGCTGCTGCGCTGGAAAACAGATTGCAGCTCGCCGAAATCATCTCCATCTCCTTCCAAACAGCTTGGCTATTCTCGAAGCTTTTCCATCCAAGCGTCCACAGAGGACGCAGACAATATCAGTAACAGATTATGGATATACAGAGACCGACACCATAGCCTTGTGGGTTTAATAATTTGGGTTGTTTTTAGGTCAGTAATTAAATCATCGAGGGCCTAATGAGTCCCATGTTTCATCTGCTTGTCAGATTTCTGACCCTGAAGAGAAAATGTGGCCAGAACGGCAGCAGAGACGCAATAACTCGCTTCATAACCACAATTCAGCACTGCGCTGTCCAGTTATTTTAATGCATTACAAACTCAAATCCTGGTTTTGTTGCTGTTTGTGTGAGAAATATTACATATGTATTCGCCGTTTCTTAAAATTGTGCTTTTGGTCTTTGCTCACCTCAGAGAAACTGCTTGCCTGCATGAAACAATTAAAACACAACAACTAGTTTATATTTTTTTACATTTACTGAAATAATGAATATAATATAATATACAATACAATACAATGCAATGCAATACAATATAATATACAATCATAAGAAACTAAATGAATAATAAATATACGGCTCATATGATATTTAATTTGAACTCTTTTGGTTAAAAGAGTTAAGATGAATGACATTAAAGCACTGATCATTTGTAGGAAAGAAGAGGAAAACTGTTTTGTGGCGTTTCATGGGCAGCGCAGTAGCAGCATTATCAGTGTTTACGGCAGATCACTGCTGAAGCGACTGTAACCTCGTTAGTCTAGTTAGCTTTCGCCATTACCCGCCTGTTTCAGAGGATTTCAGTTTTGATTTAGAGAGATTATTCACGCAGCAACACCTCACACTCACACCTGCTGTTACACACGACCTGCCAACATGAGTGTGTGTGTCTGTGTGTGTGTGTGTGTCTGTGTGTGCGCCTGTGTGTGTGTGTGCGTTTGTGTGTGTGTGTGTGTGTGTGTGTGTGTGTGTGTGCGTGCGTGCGTGCGTGTGCCTGCCTGTGTGTGTGTGTGAGTCTGAGTGCGAGTGCGAGTGCGAGTCTGTGTCTGTGTGTGCGTGTTTGAGGGAGATGGACTTTTTTTTTTTTTTACTGGAGGAAGTGTTATTATGGATTATGGACTCATATTTCAATTGGAAACAATGGTTTGAAGTTGTGTTGACTAACATACTAAAGCACATGTAAAGCACTTGATTGTAATTTTAACTCTAGCGTGTTATTCAGTATTACATTTAAAATTAATATAATTTGTTTAAATACATGACACAAGTTTCAATAGAAATTACATTAAAGTTTATTTTAGTTTACTATTGATGCATGTCGGTACATCCATCAGTACTTAAGTGGGTCAAAAATCACTTTAAATTTCAGCTAATTGATATTAATATAAACTTGAACTATAATACATTTTAATTTAATTAAAAAGCGTTCCTTTGCTAATTTTGTTCCTGCTAATACTAGCGTATGCTCCAGTCGTGGACTTTTTTTTTTTTTTACTGGAGGAAGTGTTATTATGGATTATGGACTCATATTTCAATTGGAAACAATGGTTTGAAGTTGTGTTGACTAACATACTAAAGCACATGTAAAGCACTTGATTGTAATTTTAACTCTAGCGTGTTATTCAGTATTACATTTAAAATTAATATAATTTGTTTAAATACATGACACAAGTTTCAATAGAAATTACATTAAAGTTTATTTTAGTTTACTATTGATGCATGTCGGTACATCCATCAGTACTTAAGTGGGTCAAAAATCACTTTAAATTTCAGCTAATTGATATTAATATAAACTTGAACTATAATACATTTTAATTTAATTAAAAAGCGTTCCTTTGCTAATTTTGTTCCTGCTAATACTAGCGTATGCTCCAGTCGTTCTGTATATTCTGTGTTTGTGTGTTTGACTTTGTAAAGAGCTGGTGTCAAGAGTTAATTGTTGATCCTGCAGTTGGGTGGAAATCTCAGTCCCAAAGCACTTAATTTCCCTTTAACACGCGCACTCACAAACCCTCCAGACGCACTGCAGCAATCAAACACAATCACGGCCGGCACCACAGCCATTCATTTGGAGATTTTTAAGTGCTGTCAGTCCTCACGTGTCTGAGACGGGTGAATCTCACCGACGCCAGGGTCACGTTTCAAACCCAAATAAGAATACAACACAAATGACTTTCTGCGTCAGGCGGACGCTTTATCTGAAGCAATGTATACGGCCATTCAAGCTGCATTTTCAGTTTGTGTGGGTGCAAATAAAACCATGACCTTGTTGTTGTCAGCATCAAGTTCTTTCATTTGAACTACAGAAATAAAAAATCAGGAACAAAAGCATAAAAATACCTCCATATTATTATTATTATTATTATTATTATTATTATTGTTGTTGTTATTAAATATGTATATTGTATTGTGATTTCCACCAACAATGTAATTCTGAAATTACGTATAAAGATGTACCAGAAAAAATCACTCTAAAGTTTAGCTAATTTTATTTAATATAAATTTAAACTATAAAACTTTTGTTTCCATTTAATTGTAATTAACAAGCAATTAAGTGTTAAATAAATAAATAAATCTTTATTTACTTTAAACAATATGTAATGACTTATTTCTTGGATTTGGCTTTATTTGGTTTGATGTTGGGCTGAACTGTATCCTGCTCATGTTGCTGACAGCTGTCATGACCTCTCCTCTCTCCGTCTCTCTCTCTCTGTGAGTCAGATATGATTGCCATGTATTGACACACTAGTTGTAGTGCGGTTTCTTGCTGATTGATGCGTTGACATGGTTAAAAGTGAGGTAGCTGGAAAACACCTGGACACTTGAGAGAGTGTGTGTGTGTGTGAGAGAGAGAGAGAAACACCTGCAGCTTGTAGTTGTGTTGACATGCTCTAATATGCTTACTCTTATCAGCTACACACACATTTCCATTCATTCATAATTCAGCGGCCGTGGCTTCTCAGAGGTCAAACAGCGAAACGCGCTTTAATGTCACTTTAAGGCTGCTGCTGGTTTGGACTTCATCTGACAAGCAGAAAACGGCCGTTAATGTGTCTGTTTTCCTGCTCTTAACGAAGCGTTTTACTGTAATCAGGAGACTAAACACTTCACTTATCAGACGTTTAGCACTGACTCAAAATCAGTGTGAAATGCCATTCACATTTTATTTCCATAATATGATATATTTCACAGAGAAGCAGGATATTTGGGGATCTTGATTTTATCCGTCTGGGATTGATTGGATGATGAGAAGAGTCGGTTTGACAGGCGGAGGGACAGGGGAATATTTCAGCGCTCAATATGCTAAATAAAAAAGTATTGCTGAAAATAACACTGTCAATCTCACACCTTGTGAAAAATTAGTGCACTATTTGTATTGAATGTGAAAATTGTGAATGTTAAAATATTTAACGTGTGTTCAAAAAAAAAAAAACTGTGCTTGCAGATAATATCATATTAATAAAATTAAAGGCCACTTAAGTGACTTAAAGAGAGACACTTTCATGAATGTTTCTGAACCCGTCCGTCCGTCCGTCCGCATCTATCTATCTATCTATCTATCTATCTATCTATCTGTGAGTGTGAGAGTATGTGAGTGTGTGTGCGTTTGTGAGAGTGAGTGAGTGTGTGTGTGTGTGTGTGTGTGAGTGAGAGTGTGTGTGTGTGTGTGTGAGTGTGTGAGTGTGTCTGTGTGTCTGTGTAAATGGCCTTGTCTCACAATTGCATGATTTCCTTTGGACGGTGAACCCCAGTTGGTATCCATGGCAGCAGAATGGTGTCCATGGCAACCTGCTGGTCATCACTTTGGTGACCTTTGAGTTTCAGGGCTCTTCTGATGCCTCACATCAGTGTTGGCACTCGCCATATATTCTATTCACTAACACTAACCGAGTAATTCAGGGGTTAAAAAGGGGACAAAGATGCGATCCCCCTTTCCCAATTTTCCATACCACAGATTTATGTTTTTGTTTGTTTGTTGTTGTTTTTTTCTCACAATTATGCATATTTTTGTATATATTTACACAAAATGGGAACATGATATGTAAAATTCACATTAAAGAAGATCTGCAAATTAATTTATATAATCATTAATTCATTCACGTTGGTAATTCATGGAAAATGTGCCATACTTAAGCGGAAGATTTCTGCTGCCTGGATGAAAACAAACACTTATATAAAATTAAAATTGCATGATATTACCATTATGACCAGTAGATGGCTGCAGAGGATCGCTCATTGATTCATTTGCCGTTTCCACTCCCTAATATAGTTATTTTCACATTTTATGCTGTTGGATTTATAATTAGACATTAGAAAATCACTATTATAACATTAAAAAAATTACTTTTTGTCAAAGTTCAGCAGTTTTGTACCGAAGTATGAAGATTATGAAGAGTTTCGATTTTCTGCTAAATGTGAGCAGTCCTCATTTTAATGCATCAGCTGTGTCTAGGACAGTAACGTCGAAGGGTGAGCGATTTATGTAGCTACTTCCTTGATGATAATATTTTGAGCTCATTTAAAATTCTAAACAACAACAAAAACCTTCTTTGTTTATTTTGAACAAATAATCTTTTGATTAATTGAAACCTTTTATAAAAGAAATTTGTCAAATGTAGCTCATCAGAATCATGGGTTCGATCGAAAAATGTAGGCCTGTATGTTAAATGCAATACAGTTTGCTCTGGATAAAAGTAAAACATATAGAGCCCTTGAGCAGATCTGATAAGACCAAAATGAATGAATGAATATTAATAATAACCAAACAAATGAATGTTTTATTTACTTTTAAGTAAGTGTGCATTAAATGATTTGAAGGTTATCAGCATTAAAAGTTAAATTTGTCATTGCTGCTTTTTGAAGCATGGATTTTGTTTGGAAGGATGAAATAACAGCACATTTTTTTAACAGTTAAAAGTTATTTTATTTTATTTTTTTGCAAATTAAGACATCCCCAAAGTGAGTTAAAAAAAGCTCTTGCTCACTTCTAAGCTATTGTTTGTCCTCAAACTCACTCACACACACACACACTCTCACTCTCACTCACTCTCACTCTCACTCTCACTCACACACACTCTCACACACTCACACACACACACACACACACACACACACACACTCTCACTCACACAC
>NW_015661023.1:758821-761909 GCF_001515625.1 Sinocyclocheilus rhinocerous | reverse complement strand
CACACACTCTCACTCACACACACTCTCACACACTCTCACACACTCACACTCACACTCACACACACACACACACTCTCTCACTCTCACTCTCACTCACTCTTACACACTCTCACACACACACACACACATTACTGTATGAATGTTTTTCATAAACAGATTTACTTGATAAATGATGTGACGTGTCATTATATGTCTCGCTGTTTGATTTAATGTCTGTCATTGCTGAATTCCCTGTTATATCTCACAACTGTCTTAATCATTTACTGCTTCAACTAGTTCTCTCTCTCTCTCTCTCTCTCTCTCTCTCTCACATACACACACACACACACACACACACACACACACTATAATCTGAGATCCTCTGTTTCTCCACAGGTCTCTGCTGGAAGTTTTGCTGCTACACAAACATGTATCTCTTGTATTAAGTCGGGTGCAAAGTGTGTGAGTTTTGCCGTCTTAGACACATTTTGTGAAGCTGCTCGCTTGAGTTTGAGTAAACGCTGTCAGTTTGGACCAAACTCTGAGCTGAGACGTTCATCATGCAGTCTGACAGACATCGATCAGAAATCACACAGTTTGCACTCGACTTCATTCTGACACAAGAGCAGATGCTTGTTGTTCCTCAGGTTGTTCCTCAGGTTGTTCCTCAGGTTGTTCTGGAGAAGAGGAAAATGTTGAATCTTTATTTCATTGCTCTGATTTTCTCTCTCTGTCTCTGTTTTTCTCCTCCATGCCTAAAATAGAGGTCGAACAGAAAGGTAAAGACGTGTTTCTTTCACCCCGTATAGCGTCTCTGTGTCAGCTTTCTGCCAACATGTTTAACATTTTCTCAAGTAAACCCTCATACATTTCTTCATGCCTGAGAGGTTATTTAGACACTGGCTTTGTGATGTTTAAACACACCGCTCTGTGTGTCTGTTAATATTATATTTGATCAGAGGAAATGTTATGTATGTGGTGGAGATGTTGTTGTGGTGGGCTCATGTTTTCTCGTGGTCTTCAGCTTCATTTCAGTTCATGAGTGTTATAATGCTCTTCTCCTGTGCTGCTCAAAACACAGACAAAACTCCTGACAATTTCAGTTTTAAAAGCATTTTATTGGATGAAGATGAGTGTAATGAGATTCCATCAATTTTGTGGAAAAACTATACATTTTAAAGGTGTATATCTGCTTGAAGATACAATTTATTATTGTTTTATGTTTTACAAACAACCAAAAAAATATATTTGAACACATATGCACCTTTAAAATGTAAAATAAAATAAATACATTCATTCATTCATTCATGCATGCATGCAAATAATAAATAAATGCATGCATTATAGATTACCTTAAAGCAGAGATGGACTAAAAAACACAAAACTCCACGAATAAAAGTCATGCACTCGTACACACACACACACACACACACACACACACACACAAACAAACAAATAAATAAATGCATTTAAATTGCATTTAATGTAATTATAATGAATTTAATATTACGGTATATAACTATACACACATTTATCAGGCACACAAAAAAACGTAATTAGACAGACAGCATCAAACGTGAAAACACATGCAAATGAGCTAACACTTGACAGTGACAGTAATTGCAATAAAACAAACAAACAATCTAATTCACATAACTGAATAGAAATTAGAAATAAACGGCACTTTTTAAAATATATTAATTTAGCTAAAAATATCATTAAATGCAGTGAATGGACTTCTGGAGAAACTCTTGAGAAACGTTTTTCAGAATCAATTGAAATGAACAGTCCAAGTGAACTGATCCAATAAACTGAATCAGACAAAAAAGCAAGGTTTGTGCGTGTTTTGACATGAGTCAAGTCAAACACTTCTTTGTTTCTGTTTAAACAATCTTCTTTTAACATGAAAAGATCATAAACAGACGTTTACATGACTTTTCACGTAAAGTTATTAAGAATAATTGCATTAAAATTGCACATTGAAACAAACTGATATGAGGCATTGCTGATTATGTGGTAATATCACAGACAATGATGGAAACACATTCATGTATTTTTAATTCATTTATAACCAAACCTTTATCATTTTATTCAAATGCTGCAGAATTTGCTTCACACGTGCGTCGAGTTTGTCTGTTCAGGACTATAAATATTATGCATCCTTTTTTATCTGCCAGCTAATTAGATCTTCCGGCATCAGTGTATCAGCTAAGTGCTCGCAAAGCCCCGTTAGCACTTTAACAGTAATGATATTCATAATCTAATTCCCATTTAAAACATCCAGTGAAACACACACACACGCGCGCGCACGCACGCACACACGCTCACGCACGCATGCACACACACACACACACACACTCTCACTCACTCACACACGCACGCACGCACACACACACACACACACTCATTCACTCACTCACTCACTCACTCACACACACACACAGACACACACACACACACACACACAAACACACACACACTTCTCAAGGCTGAATCTATCAGGTCTGATTGTTTTTTTATACTGCTTTTGCTTCAGGAATTAGATTTTATATTGGAAACCGAGTGTCAAAATTGTTTATTGTGCAAAACTGAACCAAAGTCAAACTTATTATTATCACCATGAACTGCACAGACATAAAAATATTCCAAAACATTAATTTGGCAGGCTGAAAAGGAAAATTGTCTATTTTGTTTTCTAACAGTCTTTTGAATATCGATAGTTTCATGCTCTCAGCAGCCAGTAATTCATAAATGAAACACTTCAAAACACATTTATTTTCATAACACATCCCGTCCATATTGGCATCTGTCTAATTTGACCAGCTTCTATGAAATGGTACATTCATTTTTACCAACATACATTACATTTTTCTGTATTATTATGCTACCATTCATAAGTTTAGGGTCAGGATATTTTTCATTTATTCGTTTATTTATTTATTTTTTAAGATTTCTATTTATTTGTTTATTGATAAGAAATTAATACTTTTATTTGCATTAAATTTATTTTATTTATTAAGTTTTTAAGTTTTCCAAATAAATGCTGTTTTAAATTAATCAAAAGAAAAAAAAATTGTTGACAATGATTTAAAAAAAAAAATAAAATAAA
>NW_015661023.1:753913-756163 GCF_001515625.1 Sinocyclocheilus rhinocerous | reverse complement strand
ACACACGCTCACGCACGCATGCACACACACACACACACACACTCTCACTCACTCACACACGCACGCACGCACACACACACACACACACTCATTCACTCACTCACTCACTCACTCACACACACACACAGACACACACACACACACACACACAAACACACACACACTTCTCAAGGCTGAATCTATCAGGTCTGATTGTTTTTTTATACTGCTTTTGCTTCAGGAATTAGATTTTATATTGGAAACCGAGTGTCAAAATTGTTTATTGTGCAAAACTGAACCAAAGTCAAACTTATTATTATCACCATGAACTGCACAGACATAAAAATATTCCAAAACATTAATTTGGCAGGCTGAAAAGGAAAATTGTCTATTTTGTTTTCTAACAGTCTTTTGAATATCGATAGTTTCATGCTCTCAGCAGCCAGTAATTCATAAATGAAACACTTCAAAACACATTTATTTTCATAACACATCCCGTCCATATTGGCATCTGTCTAATTTGACCAGCTTCTATGAAATGGTACATTCATTTTTACCAACATACATTACATTTTTCTGTATTATTATGCTACCATTCATAAGTTTAGGGTCAGGATATTTTTCATTTATTCGTTTATTTATTTATTTTTTAAGATTTCTATTTATTTGTTTATTGTAATACTTTTAATACTTTTATTTGCATTAAATTTATTTTATTTATTAAGTTTTTAAGTTTTCCAAATAAATAATTAATCAAAATAGTTATTTATTTTAAATGGTAATAATACGGTAATAATACGTTCAGCCTTTGAGATTAACAACAAAAAGTATACGGGGAGTGTTTTCTCTGCCCTTTTAAATGTTGATAAGCCTGTTTATTTGGCTCTTTATTATCCTGGCATGATTATAATTACATTTTAAAATATACATTGTAATATATTACAATAGTTATTTTAAATGGTAATAATACGGTAATAATACGTTCAGCCTTTGAGATTAACAACAAAAAGTATACGGGGAGTGTTTTCTCTGCCCTTTTAAATGTTGATAAGCCTGTTTATTTGGCTCTTTATTATCCTGTCCTGCATGATTATGTGGTTAGCTGCATGTTATTATTTGACCCCTGCGATCTGCTGTTGGATGTGGAGCTGCTGTAGACTGTAAGAGCAGCTGATCTGAGATCAGAGATGAGCATTAAAACACAGAGCTCATAGACAAGCTCCCTCTTCTTCCTCATCTCACCTCTTCCTCTCGCCCACTTCATCTGGACTGGATCATATCGAAAGCTATAGCTCATCAAATAATGAAACCCCTTATCATTTACTTCAAACCAGGTGACTTTCTTCTGTGGGATAGATTTTGCAGAATTTGCTCCTTGCGCTTTTTCAAGTGTTGTCAAGCTCCCAAAACAACAAGCAAACATCATCCATGACTTGTGTGGTGTATGACAAGTGTTCTCAAGCCAAACGAAAGCTTTGCACGAGGAACTGCAAACTAAAATGTGTTGTTTGAGGGGTTGAGGGAGATTTTTAGTTCCTGCTGACTTAAATTTGTCACTCAAAGAGACTTTATGACTCTAGAAGATGTGTATTGCCGTCATATGAAGTACTTTTATGCTGTTTTTTGTCGTTTTTGAAGCTTGACACACAAGGTCAGTGTGAACTGGGGTTTGCATGACTGTTCATTTGGATTAGTCATCCAGAAAAGTAGTCACTAGTCGACTGGTCAGTGTTTATATTCAGCTTAATATGCTGTGCAGTGTGAGCTCTTTTTTGCTGTTTCTGCTAACTACCAAAAAAAACAAAAAACTTTGCACAATATATTAAAGCTAGTTTCAGAACGTATTTTAAATGTATTATTATTTTTTTAAATTTCCTTTTCTTATCCTATTGTCAACTAGTTTTAAACATACATCTGAACAATAAATTATAATGGGGAAGAAAAATAAACGTAATTCAAGATACTGTATATTCACTGAAAACATGTTTTAACAAGTTAATGTGGAATGTTTTGCTGGAAAATATGACAAAAATATTGTTTAAGATCCAAAGTTGTGACAGACCTTCTAGTTACATTTAAATACATAAATAAGTAAGTAGGTAAGTGAATGAATGAATGAAAAAATTTTATATAATATACTGTATATAAATGTATATAATGTTGTTCTTATATATAAGATCACACAATTTGGTAACAACAATATGGATTTGTTGCTGGAAAACAGAACACACACACACACACACACACACACACACACACACTCTCTCACAC
>NW_015661023.1:753194-753888 GCF_001515625.1 Sinocyclocheilus rhinocerous | reverse complement strand
ACACACGCACACACACACACACACACTCTCACACACACACACACACACACACACACACACACACACAGATATTTTTTCTCAGACCTAATAGACTAATTAACCAGTAAATAAACAATGAATAAATACATTTATTTTGTTGAATTTACTAAAGCAAAATTTCACAATGTATTAAAATACATTCACAATGTATAAAATGTATTAAAATTTTGAGTAAATAATATATTTTGAATTTGAATTTATTTTTCTTACCTCCTTGTCAGAATGAACATAAATCTATATAGAAATTATTATGGAGAAAGAAAAAAATAATTCAAGAAATGTCCTCTGAAAGTTAGTTTAAGCACATGCAAACATGTTGCTGGAAAATAAGTCAAAAATACTGATTACAATTATGATTTTGTTGCAGTAATAGACTAATTAACAAACTGGTGCAAATACTCCACTTTACTTTCATAATAAGGAAAAGAGAAGCATGAGCATTCTGTCAAACGTCTCCTTTAGTGCTCTACTAATCGAAAACAACTCTATGGACTGGTTTTGGACTGAGTAAATGAAGACAGAGTTATATTTTAGGCTGAACTATTCCTTAAATCTTTCCTCCGTCTGGAGTCGCTTAAGTTGTTTAAGATACAGACTGTATATTACTGTAATCGTCAGAGAGTGTGAGAGAGTGTGAGTGTGTGTGTGTGTGTGT
>NW_015661023.1:722557-753095 GCF_001515625.1 Sinocyclocheilus rhinocerous | reverse complement strand
AGAGAGAGTGTGTGTGTGTGTGTGAGTGTGTGTGTGTGTGTGTGTGTGTGTGTGTGTGAGTGTGTGGGACAGCGGCGCTGACGCAGGAGCTGAACGGCCCTCTTCATTAACCTTTCTAACACCTGTGTAAGCATTGAGCAGCGTATTATTTTCTCTCTCAGAGACGCTCAGACTAACTAATGGAGCCGCTGGATTCAGTCACAGAGCCAGAGGAAGCTTTATTTTTCACAATATCAAGCAACGAAATGAGTTTCTTCAACTATGGCCACTTTTGGCCCTGTGGACTTTTGGGAATTAGATTCCTTTAGAAGAAACTTTCCAAACTCACTGGCTTATTTTCTCTAATAATGTGAGCATAAATGCAACGCTGGAGAAATCTGACATTTTTCCTCTGGACCGTCATGAAGAAATGTAATTTCCTCAACCGCATCCATCACATTAAATATGCTATATTATATACTTCTGAATATGTTACATTGTATACAGTACATCTGTACTACTACTCTTGCATAATTTGCCAAAAAGACGTAACTTCACATAAAGCTTTATTAGAAAATAAATTAATGATTACAATAAATGATTATCTTAAGACATCATTTACACACAAATACATATTAAAATGGCTTTTTTATCTATTTATTGTCTACGTTGTACATTATATCATTTATTTTAAATATATTTTGACGCTTCTTGCGCAATTCGGTAAAAACAAAGTTAAGAAATAACAAGATAAACTTTATTTATAAAATTATTTTAATCTTCAAACAAATAATTTCACGCAATAAATATTAATGGTTTATTTAACACTGTTTTGTTTATGCATTACAGGTTATATTAAATATTTTAAATATTTCCATTCTTGCATAATTTGGTTAAAAAAGAGATAAGAAGAAACTTTAGATAACGCTTTATAAAATAATAATTTACTATACTAATCATAAGAAATTATTAACGATCTTCACACAAATAACTGGCTTATTTTACTCTATTCAGTTTACATGTTATATATTTTAAATAGATTTACACTCTTCTTGCATTATTTGGAAATAAATAAATAAAGTAACTTTAGATAAAGCTTTCTTAGTGAATAAACTGTTATAATAATAATGCATTAATAATCTTCACACAAATCAGTTTCATGCAATAAATATTGAAATGGGTCATTTTACCCCGTTTAGTATTCAAGTATTATTTATTCACACATGTATTATATTTCTATGATGGATTTTCATAGTTTAGCATTGAAAGTTAAGGGTAAAGCAGTGAAATCTGCATAAAAGGCGTTTGCAGTAAAAATGAAAGCTGAAAGTAAAACATTCTAACAAGACCGTTTTAGAGTGATCTTTATTGTTTTCATAAAATCAACCGCTGGAACATGAAAGTGGACGAAACGGCCAGATATGATGTAAGAACGGCAGCGTTTGGCTGTAATTTATTGACCGTTCGGAGCGTTTCTGCAATCATAAACATCACAGATGTAGCGTAGATTACACTGTCTGTGGTATCAACAGATTTGACCCTCGCAGGAAATTAATTGGAATGAGTTTATATATTTCTAACCTAATCTGGTTAAGTGTATGGATCGCCGCAGTCAGGCTTGGGCTTTAATCAATTTCTCGGAGCGAAAGCCCTGGAAGAAAACACAATCGTTCTGTTCTGATGCTGCGCCGCTGCTTAGAGCGAAGCCGAATGGAGCAAAATACGCTTATTATTAGTTTTGTGCGCGCAGACGCAATAAATCACATTGACACAAATTGACAATATCTTAGCATCGGGATGGAATCCGTTCGGATTGTAATAAATATAAGCTCATTATTATGTCTCCGCGGCCTCTGGCCCCTCTGACCAGCTGTCATTAATAAGCCGCCTCTTATTTATCAACATTTTAAATGCCAACTTCAAGTCGAAATGAAATCTTTCCGCATGCATCCAATCCGTCTCCTCGAGGGAGAGAGTTCAGATCCAGCCTGATCCAACACACCTGTCTGGAAGCTTCTGGTGACCCTGAAGACCTTGATTAACCGCTTCAGGTGTGTTTAATTAGGGCTGAGCTCAACTCTGCTGGATAGTTTGGCGCTCCAGGAATAAAGTTTGGCGCGTCCTGGAGTAGATGCACATGTTTCTAAAGGACTAGTTCACTCCTAAAGAGAAACATTATTTTCTCAAACTCATGCTTTTTCCAAACCCTTGTGGATTTCTGGCTTCCTGTGGGACACAGAAGAAGACATTCTCAAGAAATTAGAAATGAACACGGGATTGGGGCAAAAATGCCCCCCAAATTCAAAATAACCAATGCATCAATGAATGCAAAAAATGCATCAACGATGTTGCTAAAAGTTGATTGGAAATCATCGATAGCAATCATTCTCAACCGGCAGGGGGCCTCGGGATGACTTAAAAGTATTTCAAGTAATAAGCGATTAATATAAAAATAAAATCACACAAAATCAAGATGTATTGTAAAAGGAAATATAGTAATAGTTTTATATTTATAACTATTGTTTTAATTGAAGAACACAGTGTTCTGGAACACAAAACATTACCTTTGGAATCACAAAAAAATGAATCTTGGTGATTTTAAAATGAATTAAGCACATTAATGTAGTATATTAATGACTTCAATATATAAAGCAGAAGCTGCATAAATGGTACGGATAGAGAGCTTTCGAATATCATGTTGGAAACCAGTGGGTCTTATATGTTGAGAACT
Source organism: Sinocyclocheilus rhinocerous (assembly GCF_001515625.1). NCBI lineage: Eukaryota > Metazoa > Chordata > Actinopteri > Cypriniformes > Cyprinidae > Sinocyclocheilus > Sinocyclocheilus rhinocerous. The sequence continues at coordinate 750,385 of NW_015661023.1, read as the reverse complement.
GCTAATCTATAGCATTCTGACTGATTTAAGTAGTTGATTAAGTAATTAAGAGGTCAGATATCGTCCCTTAATGGAAAGTTCATTTGTGGCCCTGGTTCACACTGCTGCTATAGTCACCACGGATGGCAAGCGCCCACAATAATAAAAAAATAAAAAATGGCACACACAATAAAAATACAATTAAAGTAAATAAAATCTAAAATAAAATAAATAGTTGAAATTATTCTGCACTGTATTCCAAGTCTTTCTAAAGTCCTGAGAGTCTGAAAATCTTCTTGACCGCAGAAGAAATCTCATGTGAATATTCAAACTTGAACCAGTGACATTTGCTGCCGTGGATGTCAAACTTGGTGTGAAGGCAAAATCCTCAGAGAATAATCTTCAACTTCATACTATTTCTCCACACTTGGCTACATAGCTTTAGAATGTATAAAGACTTTGAACATTCTGCACAAATTCTATGGATTGTTAACCTTAATTATACTGTATGTGGAACAGAGCAGCATGAACATTCTTCTAAATTTCTCCTTTAGTGTTTTACAAAAGAAAAGTGAACAGTATGACAGAATCTTACCTATTTCTTTGTGTGGATATCTATTGTAATGTAATGAGTGAAATTAATAGTGAAAGTAGAGTTAAGGAGTAAGATCCAAATTAAAATTCATTTGTAGCAAAACAAACTAATGTAAAACGGTACTGTTTTAGAGTGTTTTTTATTATTTTCATAAAATCATCCCCTGGGACATGGAAGTGCTCACAGTATGATTATAATACCCATAAAATGGTTTTTCAAAGTTCATAAAACAAACAAACAAACATAAATAAATCAGATTTTTTTGGAGTATGCTTTGCATGAAAATACAGTCTTTCAGTGTTTTTCGATTTTCTGCAATTTCTGAGTGAAAATGATTTCAAATTGAATCTTGCACCACTTTTTTCAGTGCATGCATTATATAAATGTTACATTGTCTAGCGAAAGTGATACGGCACAGTCTTATTGAGCTGAAATACGAGAGTATCGACGTTTCTGATATAAGCATAGTGAAGGATTGTCATCCAAATCACATTTCATTCTCCTCCATAATCTGCATTTATCACTTTCCTTTAAAATATGTAATGGATCACTGAAAGCAGCCCAAATGTGTAACGCTGACTCAGCAACACATTTCTAACATACACTACCACTCAAAAGTTTTTGAACAGTAAGATTTTTAATGTTTTTTTTAAAGAAGTCTCTTCTGCTCAGCAAGCCTGCATTTATTTGATTCAAAGTACAGCAAAAACAGTCAAAATTTGAAGTATTTTTACTATTTAAAATAACTGTTTTCTATTTGAATGTATTTTAAAATGTCATTTATTCCTGTGATTTCAAAGCTGGATTATATTCCAGTCACATGATCCTTCAGAAATCATTCCAATATTCTGATTTTCTGCTCAAAAACATCTATTATTATTATAATTATGTTTAAAACAGCCGAGTATGGACGACCCACCACGACCTACAAGCTCCCCCATCGGGTCGACGGCACCGGGTTCGTCGTCTACGACGGCGCACTGTTCTTCAACAAGGAGCGAACTAGGAATATCGTCAAGTTCGATTTGCGCACTCGCATCAAAAGCGGCGAGGCTATCATCGCTAGCGCAAACTATCACGACACTTCGCCGTATCGCTGGGGAGGCAAGTCGGATATCGATTTGTCGGTGGACGAGAATGGTCTTTGGGTGATTTACGCCACGGAGCAAAACAACGGACAGATCGTGATCAGCCAGCTCAACCCATATACGTTACGTGTCGAGGGAACTTGGGATACGGCCTACGACAAACGCTCCGCTTCCAACGCCTTCATGATCTGTGGGATCCTGTACGTCGTCAAATTGAACAAAAATGTAACTTCTTTTGTTTGGGTCTCTGAGATATATGTCCTTTCCCAACTTCCTGTTTCTACAGGAAATACATCAGTGCACTCATTAAGTGATTCATGGGGTCTTTAAAGAAAATGAAGCCTATTTTTAAGATTAAGTTTTTAGTTTTTTTTTAAATAATACATGAAAATTAAGCACATTTTACACCCAACTTCTCATTACTGTCCAATGAGAACTTTTTTATTTATTTTTGCTACTTCATTTATTTTGTTGATTTATAAATAAATGCATCATTTAGTTTTACTGTACAGTTTTACACATTTACAAAAATGTGATTATTACAGAAAAATATTTATATTTGATTTAAATAAAAACAATCTAATTATAATCACCATGAACAGAAATGAAAGGGAAAAAAATACATATTTGGGTGGAAATGTATGTACAGTTTTATATTATTTTAATGGAACGTCACAATGCAAAAAAAAAAAAATAATAATTTTACAAACCTTTCTGTCTTACAAATAACCTTTATTTCTGTTATGCAAAATACGGTCTTGTATTTCTTATGAAGTTAGGTTGAAATATGGCATATTTTAATTCTAGATTCACAGCCTCCTCCTTAAAAGCACAGCTACTAATAACATTTACAATCCCAGAGACAATCTGCTCTATGTGTGGAATAACTACCACGTGGTCAAGTATACGCTGGATTTCGGAGTCCTGGACAACAGGCTAGGTAAGAGTTGGAGCGTTTTGAAAGCTATGATCGCTTTCTCAAAGTGAATTGCACACAAAAAAAAGTTTAAAAAGGAAAATAGTAAGTGGATGCAACCTTGTTTAAGCCGTTTTGTTCATGCCTGATCGTCTATTTGACAAAGTCATAGTTCACAGCTTTGATGTAAAATTTAGTGAAATGAGTTGTTTGGTGTCTGCGGGCGGCACACAGATCGAGTGAGCTTTGAGTTAGTGGTCGAGCAGAAAGTTTGGAATGTTCTCTTTAATTAGAAAGCATCGAGTGAAGTTAGTGGAGGGGAAGAAGTTCATGGCTACTTACTGAAAGTCGGAATGTCGTCGGCTGGATCGGCGCTTTCGCCATTTAATTAAAAGCCTTTTAAATAAAGAAAACTTGTGTGGGAAACACTGTGGGAAAAACACTGTTACTGCTGTACAGTAATATGCAAGAGGTGTATTGGGGTCATCGCTAAGTAAAAATAAAAAGTGAAATAATTTGCAAAAAATTTTAATTGCTTTCCACCATTTTTTTTTCATGGTCACCCTCAATGCCAGCCAAAGTATTGTAATTGCCACCACACTGTTAGAAAAAATAAATAAAAATAATCTAGTTTTCTGCTGCAAATCTATTATTACTATTATAGTATATACTATTATAACTATTAAAAAAACATTAAACATATTAAATAGAGAAAAGTAAATATTGCATTTCGTCCAACTGTATTATATTACAATCTATTAGATTTTAAATAATTACACAAGCATGTAAGTAATGTTTTAAAAAAATGTAAATTATTTTTAATCAAATTCACTTAGTGTTTACAAAAAAAAAAAAAAAAAATAACACCCCCCCCCCCCCCACAATTATTTAAAACGTATTCTAAAAAATATAAAATATATATATATATATGTATCAAAATATATCCTTCAATGTCCACTAAAGGCGTTCAAACTCTAATTGTGAGTAGTGATATTTGATATGTCTTAGCCAGCAAGCTCTAACAAGAAGAGTGTTCTCTTAATGAAAGCTTTGTTTTCATTGACAGACAAATCTGTGTTCAGAGTCACAATTATGTGTCCCTGATGACAGCAGCGGTTTGGACGGCATGCATTTCATTTCATTTTCCTGGTGTACTTGATCTGTAAGAGAAAGTTTTGGGTACAGTTGAATGGAAGTGTTTTTGACAGAGAGGTAACAGCTGCGGCCACTTCACATTTACACTCTCAGCCTGTCATGAGCCGTCAGCACGCTAACTGCTGCTCTTCACCACTGCTTTCAGACAGAAATTGCACATGCTACTTATTTATTTATTATTTGTTTAATATTAGGCAGCATGTACACTGCACAGTGTTCAGCATCCAAATATGCTGGTATCACAATTTAAATGTATTGGTGTTGCCATTAGTGTGAACTGTTGTCTTCTACAGACAGTTTTCTGTGGAGCAATAGTTTGAGGAGAATCTTGCTGAGCAAGTTAGTTACACTGTTTATAACTTTCTACCTGAGTAACACATCCAGTTTAATGCCACAGACGTGCTTGCAGTGCATTTTCACCCTTGCATAGAGGATGTTTCTGTTGTGTGCATCTGTGCGTAATGGTGCGTGTTTCTGTCTGGCAGGGTGGACATGAGGTGAAGTTGCCTTTATTAAGTGATGGTGTGATTTGAGATGCTCTCACATGCATTTATAGAGTCAGGAAATGACCCACTCACAGCATTCTCAAATCACACATGCAGAGAGAGCAGTGTGTGTGTGTGTGTGTGTGTGTGAGAGAGAGAGAGAGCTCAACGCACAACACCTGCGGCATGTTTCTCCTGGAATTAACCTTCATCTGAAGGTAACTCTTTGATGGGGTTCTGTTCATCACATTCTATTGCTGTTTCAAGACCTTGTGAGCATACATACTGTGTGCTTAAACACACCCAAAATGCAAAGCTGCTTAATGAGATTTTAGGATTTTCTTTTAAAGATTCTATAAGGTTTTAGCCTTGGTGACATTATCAAGCAAAATGACACGCAACAGTGTTGTTGTTCTGAATATCAGCACGGCTATAAATACCTGTGACCGAATCACAGCCATGCTGATATTCAGAACGACAACTCACTTGCTAGTGTGATATTGCTATACAACAACATTAAACAAGAAATTAAAATTGAGTAACTTATAATTTAGCCAAATTGCTGCAGTTAAAATTCTAACTTCCTAACAAAGGTCTCAGGATTAATTCCTGAATAAATATAATAAGTATTGTAAATGGAACTGGTTGAGTAAATGATTCAATGACTCACTTAACTTAAATAGCAAAACATGAACTCTGATGATCTTATTTATTTTGTCTTTGGGTTTGGTTAGGGGTTGGGTTTGAGGGGGGTTAAAGTTTCCCCCAAAGTAGCGCAATGACCATGTCTCATATCAAAGAGAGAGAGAGAGAGAGAGAGAGAGAGAGAGAGACAGAGAGAGCGGTGTGTGTGTGTGTGTGTGTGTGTGAGAGAGAGAGAGAGAGAGCTCAATGCACAACACCTGCGGCATGTTTCTCCTGGAATTAACCTTCATCTGAAGGTAACTCTTTGATGGGGTTCTGTTCATCACATTCTATTGCTGTTTCAAGACCTTGTGAGCATACATACTGTGTGCTTAAACACACCCAAAATGCAAAGCTGCTTAATGAGATTTTAGGATTTTCTTTTAAAGATTCTATAAGGTTTTAGCCTTGGTGACATTATCAAGCAAAATGACACGCAACAGTGTTGTTGTTCTGAATATCAGCACGGCTATAAATACCTGTGACCGAATCACAGCCATGCTGATATTCAGAACGACAACTCACTTGCTAGTGTGATATTGCTATACAACAACATTAAACAAGAAATTAAAATTGAGTAACTTATAATTTAGCCAAATTGCTGCAGTTAAAATTCTAACTTCCTAACAAAGGTCTCAGGATTAATTCCTGAATAAATATAATAAGTATTGTAAATGGAACTGGTTGAGTAAATGATTCAATGACTCACTTAACTTAAATAGCAAAACATGAACTCTGATGATCTTATTTATTGTGTCTTTGGGTTTGGATAGGGGTTGGGTTTGAGGGGGTTAAAGTTTCCCCCAAAGTAGCGCAATGACCATGTCTCATATCAAAACTCAAAATATGGCATTTCCATACCTAAAATACATATTTTACAGACACCGTTTTGCAGATTGATCATAAACACAGCTAAAAGGCTTTTTACCAGTGGCCATCCTTCACAAAACTTAACATCTACCACAGTTTTATCATAGGTAGAATGCAAAATGTTTTAATACAGGCATTTCAGTCAGATGTAATTTACGCAATATTTCAAACCTAAGTTTAACCAAAGACTACAGAAAATTGACTTTAGTTTAACCCACGGGAGAAAATCAACCCGCCACAACAGTTTAGAATCAGCCCAATTCCGTGGGGAAAAAAATGGGATTTGGCAACCCTGCATCTAACACGAGCTGTATCCAAAGGGATTTAAATACTCCGCATATTGATAGCGGCTCCCTGATGCGCGAAAATTGTATTCAACATTAGAACGTTTGCGGGAGCAGGCGGTAATGGTCAGAAATTGGAAGCGGGATTCAGAAAACAGTCCCGTGCAGGGCTTTAATACAAAAACGCACACAATGAATGGTGACTGTAGAAAGCAAAAGCCGAATCCCGGACATTTTGGGTGATTTCATATTTTTAGGTCCAAAAAGAGGACATGTCCGGGGAAAAGAGGACGTATGGTCACCCTAGGTCTAGTAGTCTTCACAGTCAGCAATGCCCATCACAAGATCGCAAGCACATCATGTGTGCCATTTAGCACAGGGCCTCTAAATACATGTTTATTTTGTTATGCGATAATACAAGCTACTGGCAAAAAATAATCAAATGAGGAAGATTACTGAGAAAAATTGATACATTTTTGTAATGAGAATTTGTGGGGGAAAGTGCTTAAATCTTTTGAAAATAACGTCACAATGCAAACAAAAATCTTAATGATCCCGAAATAGGCTTCTGTTGATTTTTGGGTGAAATATGGCTTGGATAGGATCTCGACTCACCTATTTAACTCATACAGCATTGTACGTTTATTTTTAGGCCCTCTATATGTTTTAGGTCTCAGGCAGCACTTGGCTGGAGACTGGTTTTATCACTGCACAAAGCTCCATTACTCACTGCTGAAAATCCCCTGGCTCGCGGGCACAAGTGTGTCGCACTTTATCACCCCCTCCCCGCGTACCCTCTCCAGCTTTAGTTCCTCTATAGAGGCAGTCAAGAGAGAGATACGCACTGTGCTTACAACATCTGTCCCTGTGCCCTGCTCCACTGGCCTTGTGTGTGTGTGTGTGTGTGTGTGTGTGTGTGTATGTTTTCAGTTCTGTCTCATGTGTTTCTGTGTAGCTTCAGGGAATCTCTAAAAATAAGCATGATATAACAGAATTATCCTAGAATGTCTAAAATCAGTGTAAGATAACAGAATCATACCAGAATGACAGATTCAGCATGGTGTCTTCAAAAATGTCATTATATTGGAATCTCTGAAATGAGCATCAGATAACAAAGTTTGCACAGGGTCATAATAATAATAATAATAATAATAATAATAATAATTTTTATTTATAACGCACTTTATATTCACACAGAATCCCAAAGTGCTACAGATTAAAAACAAAAATAATTGTTAAGAATCAAAAGGGTCATAAGATCAGTGTCCAATAATGAAATCATCAGTAGACATGAAACTCAGCTTTAGAAAATCAGCAGCTTCAAGTTACAAAACTGAAACATAATCTTCAAAATCTGCATTGGACAGCACCACCAACAACAAATGAGTATCAGATAACACATTGAATCACATTGAACTGACTAAATTCAGCATCAGATATTAGACAACAACAACATCAAATCAGTTAACAGTATCAGTGGGGAATATTCAAAATCAGCATCACGTAACATAATCAGCATTAAATACCTGAACTCAACATCAGATAGCAAAATCAGCATGGACTTATTTTTAAAGGCATCAGATAAGAAAAATCAGCATGAATGCCTCACAATCAGCATTAGACAACATTAACATTATTATGAATATTCAAAATCAGCATCTGGTTACAGAATCACATTGAATTGTGCATATTCAGCATCAGATAATATAATTACCTTGAAATCTCCAAAGTAAGTATCAGACAACAACAAATCTGCATCAGAAAACAGAATCAATATTGAACATAAACCAGCATTAGATCAAAATCAGCATTAGATAACATGAATAATATGAATCTCTAAAATCAGCATCTGATAAAAGAATAACAAAAAAAATGCTTTAAAATCTGCATCAGATAGTAGATTTGCCTTGAAATGTCTAAAATCAGCATCAGACAACAAAGTTAGTATAGGGTCATGAAGTCAATGCCTGATTATGACGACATATTCAGATCTGCAACTCAGATTGACAATGCAAAATCATCAGCCTCAGATTACAAAACTGAAATATAATCTTCAGAAACATAATCTTAAAAAAATCAGCATATCAGCACTGAATCTCCTAAATCAGCATTAGATAACAACAACACATCTGCATCAGATAACATAATCCATGTGGAATCTTCAAGATCAGCATTAGTTAGCAGAATCAACATTAAATCTCCGAACTCAACACCAGATAGCAGAATCAGCATGAATAAAAAATCTAAATCAGCATTAGATAACATGAATAATATGAATCTCTAAAATCAGCATCTGATAAAAGAATAACCAAAAATGCTTTAAAATATGCATCAGATAGTAGATTTGCCTTGAAATGTCTAAAATCAGCATCAGACAACAAAGTTAGTATAGGGTCATGAAGTCAGTGTCTGATTGTGACGACATATTCAGATCTGCAACTCAGATTGACAATGCAAAATCATCAGTCTCAGATTGCAAAACTGAAATATAATCCTCATAAACATAATCTTTAAAAAAATCAGCATATCAGCACAGAATCTCCTAAATCAGCGTTAGATAACAACAACACAGCTGCATCAGATAACAGAATACATGTGGAATCTTCAAGATCAGCATTAGTTAGAAGAATCAGCATGAAGAAAAAAATCTAAATCAGCATCAGATAACATGAACAATATACATCTCCAAAATCAGCATCAGATAACAGAATGACCAATAATTCTGCAAAATCTGCATCAGGTAACAGAATCACTCAGCTTTTTCTAAATTCAGCATGATATATTAGAATTACCTTGAAATCTTTAAAATCAGCATCAGAGAACAAAGTTAGCACAGAAATCATCATCAGATCTGCACTAAAATTCACAATACAAAATCATAAGCCTCAAATTACAAAACTGTAATATAATCTTCAAAATCAGCATCAGACAATAACAAAATTATGTACATAATTAATAACGAATTATGAATTCTCAAAACAGTGACCATTATTGAACCAGGACCTTGTTTTTCTTCAGGCTCCTGTGAAACTTGACATGTCTGAGATGTCCTCCTGGAGCTGTTGTGACGGACAGTTTCGTGTGAGATACTGATCTCCTGTTCTGACCTGCTGTGTGGAATAGCAGCTCTCTTCCTTATAGCTTTTGCATTTGCTGATATTCAGAACATGTGAGGGAACGTCAAACGCAGTGATGTTTGGATCCGGTGCGCTCTGCTCTGCAGGGCCCCTTTAGGCAGACGGTAATTGACCTAATCTGGCCCATATGCAGAGTGAAATATGTTTAGCCGTGACCTCAGAGGAGCACAGCTTTGTGCTATGACTACTGGAGATCTTTTGACTCTGTCTGGCCTTCGGTCTAATAAAACACAGAGAGTCAAGACCTATAGACTCCTCACAAAACTGGCTGCAGACGTGGAAAAATAAAGCTTACGTTCAGAGGATTTTGAATTTGATCTGTTAAACGTGTTCAGATGCATTCATCTATCTCCTATTAAGTTTGGCATGAGACAGAAGTTTTTGGAGTGACATTTATTGAACAAGGCAAAAGCATAAGGGCAGGACCTGGTTTCATTCATTGTCAAAAGGATAAAAAAAAGTTGGTCAAGAAAAACTTTCCTAGACAGGAAGTTTGGTGTAGGCTTTGAAGTTGTTGTATGGTTGCTAGCATGCTCTGGCTGGTTGCTAGGTCATTGTGTGTTCTAAGTGGTTGCTAGGTGGTTGCTAAGTGGTTGTTATGTGGTTGCTTAGTGGTTGTTATGTGGTTGCTTGGGTGTTTTGTTTAATTGATAGGTGGCTGCTAGGGTGTTCTGGGTGGTTGCAGATGTGTTATCACTGGTTGTTATGTGGTTGCTAAGTGGTTGTTAGGATGTTCTGAGTGGTTGCTAAGTGTGGTTCCTAGGTGGTTGCTATGTTTTTGCTGGGATGTTCTGGGTGGTTTCTAGTGTGTTATGACTTCTATGTTATTTCTGGAGTGTTCTGTTTGGTTTCTAGGTGGTTGCTATGTGATTGTTAGGGGGGTCCTGAGTGGTTGCGAGGTGATTTCTATGTGGTTGTTTTTCAGTGGTTGCTATGTGAATGCTATGGTGTTCTGATTGTTTGCTGTGTGGTTGCTGGTATGTTATGGGTGGTTATGTTATTACTGGGGTGTTCTTTTTGGTTGCTAGGTGTCTACTTGCTGGTGTGTTATTGGTGGTTGTTATGTGGTTGCTAGGGTGTTCTGGTGGTTGCTAGGTGTGATTGCTAGTATGTTCTGGGTGGTTCGTAGGTGGTTGCTGTGCTGTTGATGGGGTGTTCTGGATGGTTGCTGGTGTGCTATGGTTGCTACATTATTTGTGGAGCGTTCTCTTTGGTTTCTAGGTGGTTGCTATGCAACTTCTGGGGTGGTCTGGGTGGTTACTAGGTGGATGCTAGTGTGTACTGAGTGGTAGCTTCTGGCTGGTTTCTTTGTGGTTGCTAGGGTTTTCTGTGTAGCTGCTATGCAGGTGTTTGGATGGTTGCTGAGGAGTTGCTATGAAGTTTCTAGGGTGTTCTGGTGTTCATGAGGGTGTTGCTAGGGTGGTCTGGGTCATTGCTAGGAGATTGCAGATAACGAGACACAAAAAAAAATCCTTTAATATCAAAGTGCCAATATTAGTATTTTAAAAACTGACAGCAGGTGAAAGTGTGAGATTCGTCCCATGTGTTAAGAATCAGAGAGCTGACTCTGGCATTCAACAATTCACTTAAAACAATACAACAACAACAAATGTATGCATGCATGTGTGTGTTTGTGTGCGCAATATGATGGGAACAGTGAAAAGGGTCCAAATGTTAATTAAGCATGGCTGTGAGTGAGCAGTGATAGAGATGCTTCATCTTTCTGCCAGACATGAATGAGTCGAGCCAGTTCTCACTCGCACTGATAAGACACCAGAATAGAGAGACAATTCAAAGTAATGAGCTCTTTCTGACAGCCAGAGAAACTTCTCTTCATTTTCTTTGGTGCTGAGAAGACGAACGAGAGATAATTATGACAAGAAGAGCACTTCAAATTAAGCATGCGGCTAAAACGCGGCACTCCACGCGGAACGCCGTCACGTCTGCCGTCAATCCTGATAATAGACAGAATGTTTTAAGAACGTTTCTTGCATGGATTGGAAATTACAGGCAGATTTACAGATTGACTGGTTGAGTTAATTGAGTTGGTTTTGATGGTTCAGACCACACACACTTCAATCAGATCGCCTGATTCACGTGCAGCTTTGGTCAGTCCGTCTTCATCTGCTTCACAGGAAACAGTCATGTTTAAGTTACTGAGACAAATTATACATAATCAGCAACTAGGGCTGACAATTTACCACATTTATTTAATTTAAAATGCAATAAGCTTGAAGATTTCTTATTGTCAAAGTTGAAAACAGTTGTGCTGCTTCATATTTTTTTGGACACCGTGATTCATTTTATTTTTCAGGATTCACAGATGAAAAGGAATTTCAAAAGAACAGCATTTATTTGAAATAGAAATATTTTGTGACATAATAAATGTTTTTACTGTCGCTTTTGATCTGTTGTTCAGTGTTCTGGGTGGTTTCTAGGGAGTTGGTAGGGTGTTCTGCATGTTTGCTAGGGTGTTTCTATGTGGTTACCAAGTTATTCTGGGTGGTTACTATGCAGTTGTCAGGGTGTTCTGGGTGGTTGCTAGGGAGTTGCTAGGGTGTTCTGGATGATCGATAGGGAGTTGGTAAGGTGTTCTGCATGGTTGTTAAGTTGCTAAGGTGTTTCTATCCGGTTACCAAGGTATTGTGGGTGGTTGCTATGCAGTTGTCAGGGTGTTCTGGGTGGTTGCTAGGGAGTTGCTAGGGTGTTCTGGATGATGATAGGGAGTTGGTAAGGTGTTCTGCATCGTTGTTAAGTTGCTAAGGTGTTTCTATCCGGTTACCAAGGTATTGTGGGTGGTTGCTATGCAGTTGCCAGGGTGTTCTGGGTGGTTGCTAGGGAGTTGCTAGGGTGTTCTGGATGATCAATAGGGAGTTGGTAAGGTGTTCTGCATGGTTGTTAGGTTGCTAAGGTGTTTCTATCCGGTTACCAAGGTATTGTGGCTGGTTGCTATGCAGTTGTCAGGGTGTTCTGGGCGGTTGCTAGGGTGTCCTGGATGGTTTCTAGGGAGTTGCTAGTGTGTTTTGGTGGTTGCTAAGGTGTTTTGAGTTGTTGCTAAGTGTGGTTGCTAATGTGTTCTGGGTAGTTGCTAGGGTTTTGTGAAAGATTGTAACATCTAGCTCTGCGGCCGTGATGAAATGACTCTATTGAAGTAAATTAAAATGGTTTCCATTAAAATCAGACTTTTATGCTCACAGCAGTGTGTGCCGTTATACATTATCTTTATTCATTTTAAGCAGCCTATAGAAATTATAATCAGTTGAAATTTTACAAATTAACATTATTGAAATGTAACACAAGCCATTAACTTGCAGTGAGGATTGCTGCATGGTCACGTGCTGTATATAATCATCTTTAGTCGTCGCAGATATCAGGAGACATCAGGCGTGAGCTGAAGTGTGTTTGAGGTGTCATGTGGTCGTGGTCAGGTGGTTTTGGGAGGAATCTTTCTGCTGCGTCTGGAGGTTTTAAGCATTTTCCTCCCTCAGTGCCTGATGAAGTGTCTCTGTGCGTTTGTGTTTAATGACGCAGAGCTGCTGGAAGCTGCACTCATGGCTGTCATTGATTCACACGCTGTGAATGTTTATTATGGAGTCTCAAAATGAGTGTGTTTGCAATATTTGCGTGTGTGATTGTGTATGTGTGGCTGTTTTGTCCTCAGCAATTGGCTTGTGGTAGTTTTTAACATCGGCGTAAAATGTATTATTATTATTATTATTATTAATGTAATTATAATGTGTTCATATATAATTATCAGTTATTTAATTTATTAATTATTAAGCATTGTTATCATTTATTGTTAAAGGGGTCATGAATTGAGAGACCAAAATTCTGTTGATCTTTTATAATATTAGCAAATTTTTAAATCATAACATGTAAATTTATATAGTCGCCAGTGGCGACCTCAGCAAAAATGTCACTTACGAATTAATATATTTGGTCGCAAATGCGACCGTTTTAGTTGCAGTCTGGAGCCCTGTACAGCACTGCCTGTTTAGCCCCGCCCACCGATTCTACCCCGCTGCCTGTTTAGCCCCGCCCACCGATTCTATAGAGACAGCACATTTAGGCCACGCCCACACCGGGGGGGGAAACAATCCAACACTCTCCATTGACTTTCTATTGCGGGAAGCTGCCTCCTTGTCATTTCTGACTTATAACAAAAAACAGAGCAATATGCCTAAAAGCTGCTATGTGACAAGGTATACAGTAAACAAGCTAAAAAACCCAGAACTATGTTTTTATGAGCTGTCGACCCCCCAAAATCGAGCGTTTAGGACACAAATAGTTGTAGATGTCGAGGTGATTCATGTTGGGCCGTTCAGTTGAATCATTTCTCAAACAAAAGGAAGGTTAGGAAAAGGGGCACTGACATAGACCAATAAAATTGAGTTTCTTAATATATCTCCTCCTCTCAGATTCACATAGGGTGGTGAAATAATCCTTTGACGTGGCTAAAAATAATGAATGGTCTTGTCGCCGATTATGTTTCCCTCCAGTGGGTGCAGTTCTCAGAGTAATATGACACGTTGCACTCTACTTTTGTGTCCTAAACGCTCGTTTTTTTTGGGTCGACAGCTTATAAAAACGTAGTTCTGGGTTTTTTAGCTTGTTTACTGTACACCTTGTCACATAGCAGCTTTTTAGCTCTGTTTTTTGTTTTAAGTCAGAAATGTCAAGGAGGCAGCTTCCCGCAATAGAAAGTCAATGGAGAGCGTTGGATTGTTTTCTCTCCCAGTGGGCGTGGTTTTCAGATTATGACGCATGTCGCTCTGTCTCTATACCACTGCCTGTTTAGCCCCGCCCACAAATTCTACATCACTGCCTGTTTAGCCCCGCCCACCGATTCTACATCACTGCCTGTTTAGCCCCGCCCACCGATTCTACATCACTGCCTGTTTAGCCCCGCCCACCGATTCTACATCACTGCCTGTTTAGCCCCGCCCACCGATTCTACATCACTGCCTGTTTAGCCCCGCCCACCGATTCTACATCACTGCCTGTTTAGCCCCGCCCACCACCCACCGATTCTACACCACTGCCTGTTTAGCCCCGCCCACCAATTCTACACCACTGCCTGTTTAGCCCCGTCCCCTGACTCGCACATGTAGTAGGTAAATGACAAGAGCAGCAAATGCAGGTCTACAGAGAATCCAAACGCTAAACTTTATTTTTAATGAAGTTCCAGGCCGCGTCAGTAAGAACTTGGTCCTTTGTACACTTAATTTTATCGCGGATTAGTTTACAATCAAGGCACAATTCTATGCAGGATTTTCAGAAAGATTGAAACTAAAAGACGAAGCTATGTGACTGTATTGGATCTGATGTCGCACCACACTGTGAGTAACTGTTTTTGGTCACTGTTGCTTGTCTGTTATTACATATCATTTGATATTTACTGAGTAGTTATGCGTCCATCTGTGAGGGATGTAAGCTGTCAAACATACACAACTGTTAACCAATCATAGCAGTGGGCATTTACTTCTAAGTCTACAATCTGCCACGCCTATTCAAACAGAGCGTTCTGATGAGGAGGGTTAAAACAGGACAGAAAATAGCTTATTACTTCTAAATGATGTTTTTGATGTAAAAATCTTGATATCATTATAAGTGGACCTCACAAACTAAAAAAACAAAGGCAGTTCATGACCCCTTTAAAAACGTTCCTTCTACATGCTTCTTGGAATGCAGAAGTAATTAAACACTCGAATATGTGTGTTAACTAATAGATGCTACTAAAATACAAATCGTTCAAAATTAAAACTGGATATGAAATATCATGCATAATGTGGTTGGATTGCACCAAATTTTCAGCTTGTTTACAACTAATCAGCGAGTTGTAGACGTGTAGATGGACACCTGATCCCATTAGCCTCTCTTCGGACGATCACTATCCTTATCTATAAAATGGCTGAGGCCAAAAATAGGAAGAAAAATTAATAATCAGGTTGATTTGCTCTTTTATAAATATAGAAGCCCTCTGGGCACGACTTATTAAAGTTTTAAAAGAGAATTAACTCCTGCAGCAGGTGATGCTGAACTTTTAATTGCTCATCAAAGAATTAATAGTGGGCAAGCGTAGGGTTTGTGAAATTAATAAACATAATATTAATAATTGAAAACTGAGTTACTGAAATAACTTAATTATGTTACAGCACATAAAAACACTGGAGTGAATATTAACATGTGGATCTAGTTTGCATGCTAGCAGACATCAAGCAATTATGGACTTTAAAGGAACAGTTCATAATGAAAATGTGCTGAGAATGTGCTCACCATCAGGCCGTCCAAGATGTAGATGAGTTTGTTTCTTCATCAGATTTGGAGAAATATAGCATTGCATCAGTGTCTCAGCGATGGATGCTCTGCAGTGAATGGGTGCCGTCAGAATGAGAGTCCAAACAGCTGATAAAAACATCACAATAATCCTCAAGTAATCCACACCACGCCAGTCCATCAGTTACCATCTGGAGAAGACAAAAGCTGTGTGTTTGGAAGAAACAAATTCAAGACATTTCTAAGTTAAATACAAGTCCATAATTAATAGTAGCGCCAGTGGAAAATTAGTCTGTTCTGAATCAGGAGAAACATCTGCACAGATTAAGC
This sequence comes from Sinocyclocheilus rhinocerous, assembly GCF_001515625.1. NCBI lineage: Eukaryota > Metazoa > Chordata > Actinopteri > Cypriniformes > Cyprinidae > Sinocyclocheilus > Sinocyclocheilus rhinocerous. Next base: position 734,586 of record NW_015661023.1, on the reverse strand, counting down.
ACCAGCTTTTGGCTTCACAAGATGTTAACTGATGGACTGGCGTGGTGTGGATTACTTGTGGATTATTGTGATGTTTTTAATCAGTTGTTTGGACTCTCATTCTGACGGCACCCATTCACTGCAGAGCATCCATTGCTGAGCAAGTGATGTATTGCTGTAATGGGCTGTGATTTGGTCTTTGTCCATGTATTTATTTCAGTGTTTTGTTTGAAGCACTTGAGTGCAGTGAGTTATGTCTATTCATGAGCCGTGATCACTGTACCATGTGGTGAATTCGTTTTTCATGGCTCTATTGTGGGACTATTGATGTTTCTAAATGGTGTGTTAAACCGACACCAGACTGTGGTTGGCAGGTTTACATGTCAGTCAGGTGTCTCTTCCTCTCTGAATGGGCAGTTCTTTGCTAATAGACCGCGGGAGATCTCTTACCAGTGACGTTAGTGCTAGTGCTGCAGGCCGTACGCGGTCAGTTCGTGAAAACGGCAGGAAATTTAATTTTATGTAATGTAAACAATTATAGATCGGAGTCAATGTTCTGCCCACACAAACACAAAACTATTACTGTCACATCACCCTACAGCACAAGAGCCTGTGTGTGTGTGTGTGTGTGTGTGTTATTTCCTGGGTCGTGGGCCTTTCCCATAATTCCTCCTGAGTCTCCTGTGTTGGCTTATTGCTTTGTTTTCCTCCCTCTTGCTGGTTTCTGTGTTTATTAGCACATTAGCTCCTTGGAGGCTCAGAGTATCACAGACTCACAGAAGCAGCCAGATAATTTCAGCCCTTTATTTGTGTTTGGAGAACTGACAGCAGCTGATCATTCGGTCTGTTTACTCAGAATAAGAGCATGCACATTTCTGCTCTTATTCTGATCCGTTCGTCAGTGCATGCTATTGCAAGTAAAGAGTTTGTTTTGTAATATTGCTGAATGATTTGAACAAACAATTAATGTGATTCCTATGAAATACATCACTCTGTGTATTGAAAATGAATGGATATATTGAATATGTATGCACTTTGGAGCATGCTGTGCAGTTTAATTGCAGCTTTTTGCAGTTGAATACTCATTTAAAGCCATATTGTGTTTTTGATTTTATTGATTAATTGAGCAGCAGACATTCTTCATAAAATTAGAATGTATTTGCTTATTTAATTGCTTGCTTGCTTTCATCTTTTTAATAATTGCACTAAAGCTGTGTAAAGCAACCTGTTTCTGTGTTTATAGATGAGCAGGTATTGGAATGAAAATAGCAGTTTGGTTAGTGGTGTTTCTTGTGTGTGGGTGTATATATATATAATATATTAAAATTATATATATATATTAAAAAATAAATAAAATACACACAAATAATACTATAAAATAATAGTACCTCAGTGGTGTGGATGTTTTCTAGTTATTGTACAGGTGTGAAGTGTAGGTTGTCGTTAATATACACAATAAACTATAATAAACGTGTTTATTGATTTTACAGAATTAGAGTTGAAGGTGTAGATACCATAGCAACACGTCTGGCATAATAGCAGCAAGCAGTGAAAACATATTCTGCCTTTGAACCTCTAGTAATCATAATCATGACAAAAACAAGAGGGTTTCTAGCACTCCTGGCACTCATAATAATAATAATAATAAACATATATCTTGAATCCCTAACAATGCAGACAGCACGTCTTCACTCTTGAACATCTGATGATGCTTCTGGAGAAGAAGTCTTCCAAGGTTAAACTCAAACTCTTGTGCTTTTTGATGAGAGTTTACTTTGAGAAGAAATTCAGAAGTAGATTTGATAATAAAGTGAAATAAGAGAAATGTCTGCATTAGAGCCGCTAGATCTTTATATAACTGTGCGATTTTGTATCTCAGTATGAAGTCGTTTTCTTCACGGTGCTGCTTGGTTGATTTTTATTTAAGCAATTTGCTGATAGATAATGTGTTGCTATGTATAATAATGGTCATTATTACAGGAAATATCATTTCTGATTTAATAATAATAATAATAATAAACATATATCTTGAATCCCTAACAATGCAGACAGCACGTCTTCACTCTTGAACATCTGATGATGCTTCTGGAGAAGAAGTCTTCCAAGGTGAAACTCAAACTCTTGTGCTTTTTGATGAGAGTTTACTTTGAAAGAAATTCAGCAGTAGATTTGATAATAAAGTGAAATAAGAGAAATGTCTGCATTAGAGCCGCTAGATCTTTATATAACTGTGCGATTTTGTATCTCAGTATGAAGTCGTTTTCTTCACGGTGCTGCTTGGTTGATTTTTATTTAAGCAATTTGCTGATAGATAATGTGTTGCTATGTATAATAATGGTCATTATTACAGGAAATATCATTTCTGATTTAAATATCATTTGTTGTGTTCTAAAATAAAGCAATAAGCTCCAAGAAGCCGTGGTTTACAGTGAATTTATAACAGCTAAGGGGAGTTGTTAGGCACGACGCAGAGCTTAGCTGTTACAAATTCACTGTAAACCACGGCTTCATGGGGCTTATTGCTTTTATTAAAACGGTTATTCCATATACGTAGCAAGGTTTCACAAAATAAAACAAAGCAAATAATATGTAATGATATTATTAAAAACATTTGCTGCATCCCAATTCGCCTACTTATACTATGCCCTAAAAGTATGTACTCGTTTTTGTGAAGAAAAAGTACATACTTTTGAGTATGTAGCAGAATAGTAGGCATGCTTTGGGACATACTACTTCGTCATAACTGTGTCTTTAACGGACGCTCTGTTGCTTAGTTACATGCATTCTGTCACTGTTTAAACTGCACTGCCAATCATCTCATCACAGTTAACAAAATTCACATTTCATTTCATTTAATTTCCTACCGTATTGGAGATAAATGAAGAGGCACATTGATCTGCCAGTCGCAGGTCTATCATGCCAAGAACTCTCTTCATATGTTTGCATAATGATGCATTTAAAAGTATCATTATAACAATGTTCACAATGTTGCTGCAGATGAAATATAACGCACATAACATTAAATACATATTTTTAATCAAGTTAGACCTTACATTACAGTTACACCTTTCTCTGCCTGTCCGTCGGTCTTGCATAACCAACATGTTTGTAGTTTTTAAACACTTTTTATGCGTGTTTGTAGTTCTAATTGAATCCTCATCCACCACGCAATGTGTTGTGGGCAATATTAGACATTAGAGTGTGCATCGATCTGCACTTCGAATTTTAATCTCAAGTAGTAGACCATCCGGGAATCTTTGGCATACACTTTTCAACATACTACGCTTTGGGACATACTAATTCTATTTTCGAATACCATTTAAGATGGATAGTGTGCGAATTGGGACGCAGCAATTATTCTTCTGACAGCAAAGTAGTTCCTCAGAAATGGTTGTGGTTGCAACAAATTGGTTGCCGAGCAACACACAGAAACAAAGAGGTGTATGTTTGTAGAGTAACTTACAACAGCTTCGAACCTGGCTCAACCAATCAGAATCAAGGACCGGAACTATCCGTTTTATATTAATTTTATAATTTAAACTCTATTTTTTCTTCTGATTCCAGAAACTTCCTCGTCAGGAAACATCTTAATGGACACGACGACGACACGCACCACGACTCGCCCGGTCATCGTCACCATGACGACCGCCTCCACCTCCAGCAGCACCACCATGACCAGCAGCACCCGATCTCCCTCCACGACGCCGGCGGCCCCACGCAGCACCACCACGGACCGGCAGCCGGCGGCTCTTCCCGAGGTCACGGCACGCTCTGACCCGTCCTCCGTCCTGCCCAACATCGCCGTGGAGTTCTGCAGCCCCGTCACCGACTCCTCCATCACCTGGCCCAAAACACGGCAGGGCCTCGTGGCCAAGCAGCCCTGCCCACTGGGAACCGTCGGTACGTTACAGCAGTCCAGAGCAGCCGTGTAGTGATTGTTCACCAGCAGAGGGCGCTGAGGGATGCACTGGTTACTAAGTTGCGCCAATACTTGGACAGGAACAGAGCGCTATTATCGTCAATTAATCAAAAGAGACACCTGTTATCGCTTTCAAGATATTGAAATATTTTATTCATTATTAATTAGTGCTGTCAAACGATTAATCGCGATTAATCGCACCCAAAATAAAAGTTTTTGTGTACATAATATATGTGTGTGTACTGTGTATATTTATTATGTATATATAAATACACACACATGCATGTATATATTTCAGAAAATTATGTTATGTATATATATTAAATATATTTATATATAATGTAAATTATATCAATATAAATAAATATAGACATGTAAATACATGTAAATATTTTCAAAATATACAGTACTGTATGAGTGTGTATTTATATATACATAATAAATGTACACAGAACCCACACATATATTATGCAAACAAAAACTTTTAACTTTTATTAATCGCGATTAATCGTTTGACAGCACTATTATTAATATATTAACTATTTTTGTTAGAGTTATACTCTTTGTTTGTTATGCAAGCAATTATTTCAGCCATGAAATAAATGTTAAAATATATGCTCAAATTTAAAAAAAGTCACAATTATGATTAATAAAAATGTTAAAATATAATTACGAGAAATAAACTAAGATTTAGAAAATAAGAAATAAAACAAATTGGCAGTTTTTCTCTGAATTCTGAGTTGCATCTCGCAATGCTGACTTTTTCTCACAATTCTGAGAACATTTGTGATTATAAACTTTTTAGAGAAAAATAGTCAGAACAATGAAAAAGAAATATGTAATTTAGACTTTTTTTAAATTTTGAATTTATATCTCACAATTTTTCTCAGAATTCTGAAGACAAAAAATGTCAGATTTTCTAGAATTTTGAGATAAAAAAAGATAAATGCAAGATATAAAGTCAGAAATTGTGAGTTTATGTCTCACAGTTATTCTCAAAAAAAGTCAGGATTATGAGAAACAAACTAAAAAAAAAAGTCAGAACTGCAGGATAAACTTAATTAGAAATAAATTCCATATTTGCGAGATGTAAACTCAGAATTGGGGAGGGGTGGGGGGATCAGAATTGTGATCAGAGAAAAATTGCGTGATATAAACTCAGATTTTTGAGAAAAATTCAGAATTACAAGCAATGAACTCAGAATTCTGACTTTTTTTTTCATAGCCCTGACTATTTTTCTCTAAATTCTAAATTACATCTCACAATTCTGAGTTTTTTTTCTCAGTTTTGACTTTTTCCTCACAATTATTTACTATTTATCATAGTGTGATTATTAGTTCATTTTAATATAATCAGTTTGACTTGCAAACATAATGATTATAAATAATGTTTAAAAAATAATCAGTAAGGCTAATAGTAATAATAGTTATTATTATTTAACAAAACATGAAGAATGTGTGGTCCCTCTATTTTAATTGATAGATATTAACAAATAACATTTCAGAAATCTGCTTATAACCATGAACATCCTAACAGCTGCATAGCGACGCCTTGCCCTGTTTCTACAGAGCAAATAAGCCCTGGTCACTGCATGTTTAACAGCTTGTTTTGGTAACCCAGGTGTGGTGTTTTTCTCTGTGAGTGTGTGGATGTGCAGCAGACGAGCGACGCACAGCTTGAGCACAAATAACACGAACGCAGCACACAAATCAAACACAAACTCGCCTTTCACCTCGGTCTGTCACTCTCCTTCCTCTCCTTTTCTTTCTCTAAAGTTCAGCTCTTCCCTTCATTGCTCTCACTGCTCATATCCAAACGTTTCCAGGCCTCCGTCTGTTTCCATGGTTTCGGGTGATTGGCAGTTTCTTCATGATTAGTTGTTTGTTCTTGGATTTGTCCTCTGGGCGTTTCTCAGAGTAACACATTCACATCCTCATAAACTCATTCAAAACAAAAACACTAGCTTTTGATTGACGTGTGTGTATTTTGTAACACCTCGTTATATAATATCATTCAAAAGTTGAGAAATTAATACTTTTATTTGGCAAGGATGCGTTAAATTCATCAAAAAGTGACAGTAAATACATTTATAATGTAACAAAATATTTCTATTTCAAATAAATTCTGTTCTTTTGAACTTTCTATTCATCTGTGAATCCTGAAAAATTAAATATATCACGGTTTCCACAAAAATATTGTGCAGCACAACTATTTTCAACATTGATAATAATCAGAAATGTTTCTTGAGCAGCAAATCAGCATATTAGAATGATTTCTGAAGATCATGTGACACTGAAGACTGGAGTAATGATGCTGAAAATACAGCTTTGATCACAGAAATAAATTACAGTCTACAATATATTCACATAGAAACAATTATTTTAAAGAACACTTACAAGGATACAAGGATTAATACAATATTGTAACATTATTTTTATTAAAATATTTCGCCACATGTAGACTATTGGACTATATTATTTGGTGGAGACAGTGTTTATTTTGATTGCTATTACTGTTAGTAATGCATGTGTTTATTGAACATAATATTTTATCACACTGCTGTTGTGCGTGTGTGCCGACAGTACATCTGGAGTGTGTGTGTGTGTGTGTCAGTGATCTCACCTGAGTGCTGATACAGTCACCCGACTGGAAGAATATGACATTTTTCCCTCTTCTGTCCTACTAATTAGAGCTGAGAATTCTGTCGTCTCTTTCCATGAGCTTTAATTGACCTTTACCAGTGCTCTCCAGGGAACGAACACACACATACACACACTCTCTCTCTCTCACACACACAAACACACATCCCTGCATCTGGCTGTAGTTAGAGCTCACACTCACACACACACACACACACACACACACACATACACACTCACACACACACACACACGCTGCAGTGATTTTATCTCCATCAGAGGAAGTAATTACACATTATTTTATGATCACAGACGTTTGAAAGTGTTTCTTGTCATCTGTGGAAGCAGCAGTGAAGGACGCTGATGTGTGTGTGTTTACGGTGTGAAATGAACACTCAATAACGGCTGCTTTCTGTGTGCAGGGACGGCTGTGTTCACCTGTCAGGGGCCCGAGGGACTGTGGGACCAGCAGGGGCCCGACCTCAGCAACTGCACCTCCACGTGGGTCAACATCATCAACCAGAAGGTTTGAGAAACACACACACACAGACACACAATCAGACATTTAGGAGATAATGTACATTTAGCCTGCCATTTTCACTAATTATACAACAGTTGGATCTGTCATTTGATTGGTTAAGCCGGTGTTGTTATTGTTAACTGAAACTGTTCTAAAAAAAACGGTTGTGAAATGTCCGTGCCAAATACTGAAGAAGTTTTCTCAGTATACAAGCTCAAAAATTATAACTAAGAAATTGCGGACATAATCGTAAAAAATTACAAAATGATTTTATTCAAAGGCCCAAAAAGTGCAACATCCTAACTTTTGTGTAAATCTGTAACATTTTGCCTTTGCACTAAGCATGTTGCACTTTTTTAAGAATCGTAACATATTGTCTTTGCACTGAGCGTGCTGCACTTTTTTGTTAACGTTTTTCCTTTTCACTGAGCGTGTGGCATTTTATTTGGAAATTGTAACGTTTTCGTGTTGCACTTTTTTCTAAACGTTTTGCATTGTTGTTTTGGCTGTTGTCTTTGCACTGAGCATGTTGCACTTTTTTAGGAATCTGTAACATTTTCTCTTTGCACTTTTATTAATCAGTAACATTTTGCCTTTGCACTGAGCATGTTATGCTTTTTTGTTACATTCATGTATGCAAGCTTCTCTTGTTGGACGTATTTAAAACTATTAAAAATGCTTTTCTTTCATTGAAATACAGCTGAGATAAAATGTAATGTAAGATAGTAGTTACATTAAAATTTGCCATATTTTGCAAAGCTTACATACTATATACTGCAGAAATAGCAAATTAACTGAATAAATACTTTTCACAAGTCATTTTAAATCGTGTTGTGATTGTTACCTGAAATTAAAAATAAAACTATGAAACGTGTTTTTAGTAAATGAATTAAAGCTGAAATAAAATATAAATATTAGGTGAAAAACAAACAAAAATTTGAAATACCTAGAAAACCTAATAAAAATGTGGCACATAAAATTACTAATACTTAAAAATATTAATAAGTAATATAATATTATATAAATAATGCTAAAATGACACTGGGCTGAATATGTCAGATTTGGTTATAGTGTAGACTATAACCAGACTTGTTAGTAACCAACCGTGACTTATTATATTTGTCACTTTCTGTTGTTCACATTTATTTACATTGTTTTGTTCATATTCCTCAAGCTATGTTCTTATTTTTATGAGAATTACTGTAAGTCTATTTAAAAGAGGAATGCTAAGGCATGTGTAGCCTTTAACATCACATAGAAAACTACAAGTAATGTCTTTCAGTGTTTTCCTGCTAACTTTTACTTGTTCTTCATGTACTGCTGACATGAAGGCGCTGTTCGCTCAAATAAATCCTACTGTTTTACAAATGTGAAATGAGTGTGTGTATGTGTGTGTGTGTGTGTGTATGTGTTTGTAGACCCAGCAGGCAGCCCAGAAGACAACATCTTTAGTTGCGTCTCATTAGCAAATAAACACATCTCTTCCTTTAGCTGGAGGAGTGTTGTGATTAAACTCAACACGAGAGAGCTTGTGTTTTTGCCACGACTTGAAAGAACAGAGCTGCACTGTCTGGGAAGTCAAGAGTCGTTCACTTCTCAAATAAATGCAGCCTTGATGAGCATAAGAGATATCTTTAAAAAAACATTACAAGTCTTACTGAGCCCAAACTTTTGACCGGGAGTGTGTGTGTATATATATATATATATATATATATATATACGATTCTCTGCAGATCCATCAATCAATATATCATGATCATAATTCCCACCTTCAGTGATGGTAAATTTCTCTGTTTTGACTCTATACATAGCTAACACAGATAAAACATGAAGCTAATAATTAAACCAGTGTTCAGTTTATTATAAAAAGCTACACATAATACATTTATGTGTCATTTTATTTTATGTAATATCTGTATTAGGTGACAATAGGATGTTATTACAAACACTCTAAGTGAGATTTGAGCAGAAATATGTATTAATGTATTAAATTAATCTCACACTGTCACTGAAATAGATGAATGGTGCGTGTTGACTTTTGAAAAACCCTGCATGCATGGATTGATGCACCAGGATCACAAATCCTGGACTGTAAATCCTCTTTTTAAAGCGTATAAATAACTTGCATTCATATTGTCATCCATGCATTGACTGGGACTCTAACCCGTGATGACCTTGGTGTTGTTTATCGTCACGCTCTGCTGTTTGAGCTGCAGGAACATTAACACCTATTCCAACACCTTCAGTTCTACTGACCGTCATCAACAAACAAACACACACCTGCAGAAAAAACGCTATACCGAATCACTTCATTCAGAGCGTTCACGTAAATGAAAGTCATCCATGCATTGACTGGGACTCTAACCCGTGATGACCTTGGTGTTGTTTATCGTCACGCTCTGCTGTTTGAGCTGCAGGAACATTAACACCTATTCCAACACCTTCAGTTCTACTGACCGTCATCAACAAACAAACACACACCTGCAGAAAAAACGCTATACCGAATCACTTCATTCAGAGCGTTCACGTAAATGAAAAAAAAAAAAAAACTTAATTTTCTTGTAGAGAAATGTTTAGATAATTTTTTTTTCAATGTTAAACACATTCCCTTATGCCAGTGTAACATGCAGAGACAGCTGCTAATAGCTTATGTTTGTTATCAGTTTGGACTCACTGTGTGTGTGTGTGTGTGTGTGTGTTGTAGATCCGAGCGGGTGAACCTGCGGCCATAATCTCCCGTGAGCTTTCCGAACAGACCAAGGGTCACATGCACGCGGGTGACATCACCTACACCGTCCGGGCCATGGGTCACCTGATCGACCTGCTGGATGTCCAGCTCAGGAATCTCACCCCCGGGGGAAAGGACAGCGCCGCCCGGAGCCTCAACAAGGTACTGCATCTGACATACAGCACTATAGTATATGTCAAGTCAAATGTATTAGTGTAGTGCTATAAACACTGTTTCAGAGCAGCTTTACATAAAATCATGATGTTGGTGTTTATAGTATCTTAATATCTTCATGCCTTAAAGTTGTGTAGAGCTGAGGGATAACATTTTGCAATTTGAAATCATTCATACTAGAGCCCGACCGATATATCGTTTTGCCGATTTTATCGGCCGATATGAGCCTGTCGCAGATATATCGTATCGGCGAATATGCCACTGATATGACAATTTTTTTTTACAGAACATAAAACGCAGATAAAATGCTTGTAAATGGTGTAATTACATAGTTTGTCCAACAGAGCACGCTCCATTGTTTGCTACTGGCGACCTGGATGAAACACTTTTAAAGCTTAAGTGTATGGAATACCATTGAAACTTTGAACGGCCATATCTCCGTAACGGCGCAGCGGATCCGCACCTAATTCGGGGGATCCCTTCAGATCGAGGAAGCCTCTCGAATGCCGAATCGAGTGTACGTCTCGAGGCCCCCTTTCGAATGAGACCACCACCGCGTCGATAGCCCATGGGGTCCGGGAGTTACAGGCGGTTAAATTCGCGGTCGGGCACTGACCGATCTGGCGATCCCGGGGGGCGTTCGAGAGGGATCCCCCGAATTTGGTGGAGATCCGCCACCGCGTTTGCGAGATAGTGACACCAGCCAACACTTTCACTTCAGTAAGGAGGTTTCTTGTTCAGGCAGCAGCATTCAAGCGTTGTCTTATTCGACTGTAAATGCCCTACGAAGTAGACTTCACATGATATTCTGCCATGATTCCAGTTCCAAGGGAACGTACACGTTACATTCAAAGGGTATTAAAGTGTGCGAGATGTGAATTTAAATTGTATTTATTTACAGCGGTATATTATGTCACACTTCAAAAATATAATGAATTACAAGTCTGTAGAGAACAGTGCGCTATTGCAGACTTATATCCTACTGAAGTTTTAATTACATTCTTGTAATAGCTATAGTCAGTCGTGAACTAAAGTAGGCATGAAACTCCAGGGCTGAAAATGACTCCCACTCCAGCCCTGGTTGAATGGAATTGAATTGAATTAAAGTTGAATAAACTTCAACTTTACTGTTCAGTGCACTGATGTCAGACTCATTTTGGATAATAAAGTTTATTGTTAAATTGTTAAATGCCCTTACATATATCTCTGTCACCATTATAAGTGTTTGATCAACACATTTGAGTGATCATTGCAAAAAATGTGTTTATGTATATATATTCTGTTTATGTATATACAGTATTCTATATATAGTACCAGTCAAAAGTTTGGACACACGAATGGGAAAGTGTCCAAAATTTTGACTGGTACTGTACTATAATATACACAAAGAATATCGGCCGATATATTGATATCAGCGGTTTTTTACACCCTAATATCGGTATCAGTATCGGCCCCCAAAAACCCATATCGGTCGGGCTCTGATTCATACCCAATCATACGGCCTTTCAATAAAATGTTTGCTCAGCTTCTGCAAATGGTTGCACAGAAATGAATGTAAAATGTGTTTGGACTGTGAGGTCAGAGCATCCCGGACTGATTATTTCAGGGACAAACAAAGAGGAATATGTAATGGATGTACAGTCAGCCAGTTATTTTCACAAAATAAACCCTGACTGCGTGATCGGGACCTGGCGCAAAGCTCATTACCAGATAAATAAATAAAGGGACATGAAATATCGATTTGAGTTGAAATGATTCAGTAATGTGAGAAGAGAGCAGAGAAGAGTGCAGCACCAATGAACAAAAAGTCCTGATCAATCTGTTAAGTGTTTATCTTGTGATAATGACCGTTTGACTGTTCATGAGTTACACAGATAATCACAGGTGCACTGGACTTTTTTTTTCTTGTTGAATAAGAGCAAGAAACAACTTGAGGTTCTTAGTTTCACTAAAACAAAGCAAAACTAAGTGTCTTTCAAAGATGTGATGCCTCTAACCTGACAAACTTGGGCAAATCCACCCTTGTGAATATATATATATATATATATATATATATATATATATATATA
>NW_015661023.1:704065-722380 GCF_001515625.1 Sinocyclocheilus rhinocerous | reverse complement strand
ATATATATATATATTGGTATTGGAGACGTTAACAGAGAAGATAACAGTATTGGAGACTATAACTAAGACGATAACGATTATAGAGACGATAACGATACTGGAGACAATAACAGAGACTATAACGGTATTGGAGATAATAACAAAGACGATACCGGTTTCAGGAGACGATAACAGAGAAATTGACGATGTCATGTAAATGAACGGCTGAAGTGATTAAAAAGTTTTCAGTTTTTACATGCACTAGCTCTTCTGACATCTTTATTAGCCTCTTTATTATCGTAATTCATGAGAACAAGCAAAACGATTTCTATGCATTTGTTTGTAAACCTATTCTTACATGAATGGTTAAAATGAATTTAATTAAACACAGCAGTTTATGTAAGAATCATTTAACACAAAAGTGCATGAGAGTCTTGACTAACGCTTACATGTTTTCAGATAGTTTGATGCTAGCATGTTTCTAAGCTAATGGTATGCGACCCTAGTCAAATATTGCATAAAATTGTCCCTTTTAATCAATAGTTTATGGGATATAATGAAAATCCATGTGTATTCCGGGATGACCAGCTGAAGTATAGCTAACATAGCAGGATATCCTTAAAAACTTCCCACTAAGAATGTCTTTCAAAGACTCAATGCCATGAATATCACAAACGTCTTCAAATACAGTGAGTTTTTCTTCCTCACAAATGTTCAATGTATCAACCTGCTAACTTTGAAATTGTGTCCAGGTGGACTGACAAAACTTGACATTGAATAAAATTATTAAAGTCAGCCAATCCGGTTGGAGCGTGTGAATTATATGTAATTTTTATGTTCAATACGTAATCTGAACTGCAGTGGACACATGATGCATGAATCTGGTCTAGACCAGTTTATATGTGACAAGTCTGTGGTTTGGAACAGCTAATCGGTATTTATTATTAAGGCTGTAAAGAAATGAAACTTATTCTAATTACATAATGTGCTGATTAATAAATCGAATTAATTGCAAATTAATCTCACATCAGTCTGAGAATATGCCCCCCCCCCACCCCCCCAAAAAAAAGATCACTTGAAGTCATTATTGTGTTAGATGAGAAAAGCATTGGTAGACATTATAACTTGAAACTAAAAAACTAAACTAAACTAAAAGTGAAACTAAAAGTGCCAGTAGGTGGCGGTCTTTATGAATGAGTCACTAAATCATTGACTCACTTGATTTATTTAAACAGCTGATTCAGTCAGAAATTAAGCAATTGACTGTCTTTATGAATAAGTCACTGAGTCATTGGCTCACTCGATTCGTTCAGTCGACTGATTCATTCAGAAACAAAGCAAGTGTGACTGTCTTTATGAATAAGTCACTGAGTCATTGGCTCACTCGATTCGGTCAGTCGACTGATTCAGTCAGAAACTAAGCAAGTGTGACTGTCTTTATGAATAAGTCACTGAATCATTGGCTCACTCGATTCGTTCAGTCGACTGATTCAGTCAGAAACGAAGCAAAGTTTGACTGTCTTCATGAATGAGTCATTTAATTTTTTGGCTCATTCGATTCGTCCAAACAGCTGATTCATTCAGAAACGAAGCAAGTGTGAGTGTCTTTATGAATAAGTCACTGAGTCATTGGTTCACTCGATTCGTTCAGTCGACTGATTCAGTCAGAAACGCAGCAAGTGTGACTGTCTTTATGAATGAGTCATTGAATAATTCACCCACTCGATTTGTTCAAAACAACGCATTCATTTAGTAAAAAAAATAAAAAATTGGTGCTTTGCTCTGAGACCTGGAACTGCTCTGCTGTGGCTTTGTTTGGAACTATTTTCGTTGGCGGAATTACACAAAAATAGACAATACTGTGTGACACAATATTAACTTCATGTTAATTGAACTATCAAATCAATATCACATTTGCAATCATACAGATATTCGGGAAAAACAGCACTCATACTCATGTGATATTGCTGAACTAAATCATATGATGTAAATATAAGACAAAAACTCATACAGGGGCATTTTCTGCCCTCATATCTTGAATTTCAGGGCATATAACTGCATTCTCATAGGCTATATCATACAGTCAGTCGTCCTGCATCATGTTCATCAGTAAGTGCATCAGTGTAAGACGATGGACAGGTCTGGGTGGGACGGGTTTTTCCGTAATTAAACACACCATATTAGTGTATTAAATCGACTACTTCTTCTTATTATGTTTGACTTCACCAGCAGAGAAACGGACGGGAAGCGTGAGGCAGATAAAGCGTGCTCTTTGATGCAGTCGGTATGGAGAGCAGTGGGTGTTTTTTTAATGATGTCCGTGTTTGTCAGGATGAATGATCCCCTGTGTTTCTCCCCGCAGTCAGCCGTCTGTTTAAAAATAGGTTTGACTTGGGCGAAGAGAAACTCTCGCCGTCCTGAGGCTCCTATCGCTCTGAGGACATTATGCGGCGTGAATAATCGCCAGCGTTATTAAAGTTTCCGCGGAGTTAAAGAGCTTCGCTCTGACGCTGTTTTCTCCAGACCTGCGTGTAGTTTGTCTTCAGACACACAGAGAACAAAGCCCTTTCATTCAGACGTTGTGTGTGTATTAATATTACACACAGGGTCCAAAATTAACAATACAATACAAGAAACCCAGTGCCAGTAAAACCTGGCTTTGGAGAGTAAATGAAATAGTTGGTCAATAACTTTGTTAGGAACTGCAACATTTAGGCTGTTGATTAATTCATTGAGGTAGTATTTATATACTATAATAGTGTATTTATTAACATTTGAATTAGCTTTCATGTTTATCTTTTCAGTATTTATTTAAATGTCTTAGTAATTTTGTTATGTGCTTAAACTATTTTATTTTAGCTTCATTTCCATTTTTAGTTTTCCATTTTTCAATGTGATAGCTTCATTTCTTTTCTTTAAACCTTCTTGTTTGTTGGTTTTTGATCCAAACCTTTTCATAAAAATAATGTTTTTGTTTTTTTTGCATTTGGTGATCTTAAAGTTTTCATTTTGGACCCTGGATGTTATTAATTGACTTAATCAGCAAAGCATGCAATTGGTTAAAATGTAAGGATTTTAAGGATGATTCATTCAAATACCAAGATTATTTATTGATCTGTTTGTTTTCCAAACATCTAATAAACCATTTAATAAAAAGCAAATTTTCATTATCGGTCAGTATAAATATTGTAAAATATAAAATTTTTCTCAATTCATTCATTGACAAAAGTAAATTGATTGTTTCTTTGTTTTTTTTGCCAGTTTTAATTTTAGATGATAGATGTTATTAATTTACTTCATCAGCAAATCATGCAATTACAATTTGACAATCTAAACATAATATATTTTAAGTCAAATTTCAAACTGCACAACTGTATGTATATGTATTTATTTATTTATTTTTATTTTATTCATTTAATTTTATTTTATTGATTCAAGCCATTTAATAAACCATTCAATAACAATCCAAAGTCCAGTTTTATTGCTGCTCAAAAAATGCTCTCAATTCATCCACTATTAGCAAGTAAATGCTGGATCCTGACAACACACACACATTCACAGCACTGCTTCTGGTTTCTGTGGAGTAATATGTTCCTAATTAAAATGTATGTGTTCAGCAGTCACTTTCATCCAAGGCTTACACTGCGTTCAAAGTAAACATGTATCAGTTTAATCAAACCCATCATCTAAGTTCTTCTTGTGACTGTCACTGTACTGTCTGAGCTCAAAATTAATTAACTTGGCTTTTAAGAGTGTCATTTTTCAGATCGGGATGCCCGAGCGAGGAGCACAAACACCTGTTTCCATGCGTCTTCTGAGAAACTCACACTTCGTTTCCACCCACAATTCTGCAAACTTGACTTTACACTGCCGCTGCGATCAGCGCGCGTCACACTCACACTTTCTGACGAGGCCGTCACACTCTTCATGCTAATTAATCGAAGCGGTAATTTTAAACTCAATCTGCCTTTGAATTTCACAGCTGGTGATTCGAGCTTCAGATCACTGATGTAAAAGATGTCAGCTCTGTGTGAGGTGTCTACATCTTCAGCTCATCCTCTTGAGTGAGCGAAATATGCTACGTTAGGGTTCTTGTGCAAAACAGTGAACAAATAATGATCACGATACTCTAATAAAATGCATCGCACACACAAATATTAGGTGAAATTGTGGAGTTTTAATTGCATGCAACTGTTCTTATTTATCCTTTTCAGGATTTAAATGTGTTATTTTAGTATTATTTAAATACTATCATAGTGTTTATTAATATTATGAAGTAAACGTTTTAGTAATTTCTTTGTATGATTTTGTCTTTTTTAATTTCCTATTTAGCGATAATTTATTTTTTATTTCAGTTTAAGTTTTAGTAATTTTAATACTTCAACTTCAACTTATTTCATTTAGTTGTGTTAGGCAAAAATTCAAAGTTTTTAGTTTTAAGTTTTGATTACATGCGATGCAACTATCTTATTGATCTTTCGTTGTGTTATTTTAGTATTATTTATATACTATTAAAGTATGAATTAATTTCTTGAAATAGCTTATTTAAGTTTATTACTTATTATTATATGTTGTGTTTTAATTTTCTACTTCAGCCTAAAATGATTTATTTAATTTAGTTGCTATGGCAACATTTCTCATTTTCATTTAAGTTTTAATTGCATGCAACTATTCATTACATGCAAATTACATTTTCAGTGTTGAATCAATGATGTTTTAGTATTATTTTAGAATATATTATAATATATTATTTATATAGTATTATAATGTGTATTTTACTTTTATACTTTCATTTTTTAGTTTGAGTAATTAGTTTAGTTTATTTATTTCAGTTTGTTGCTAAAGCAACATTACTACTTTTTGCTTACATCTAATAGTTCTGCATCTAATATTTTTATTTGATTTCATTTAATCTTCATTTCAGTTACTGTAAACATATTTTCATTGTTTTATTTTCCGCTAACAGTAGCAACACTGATTGAAATGACACATAACTGCATTTATAATCATTGTCTATGATCAAAATAGCAAATCGTTGACTCTTTATTTGGTTGTAATGCAAAAATTAATCATGTTATTTCCAAAATGCTAGCTGGACGTCACTCATTCGTTTCCCAAAGCATCATGATATACAGTCAGCAACATGAGTGAAATATATTGTGTCGGTGGTGAATAATGAATATATTTTTTGGAAATCCAAGCCAAATAAAATATTTTATGCACTAGTTCAAAAGTTTGGGGCCAGTAAAGAAGTCTCTTCTGCTCACCAGGGCTGCATTTATTTGATCAAAAATGCAATAAAAATAGCAAAATTGTAAAATATTATTGCAATTTCAAACAGCTGTTTTCTATGTGAATATCTGTTAAAATGTAATTTATTTCTGTGTTCAAAGCTGAATTTTTTCATTCAGTCTTTAGTGATCTTCAGAAATCATTCTAATATGCTGATTTGCTGCTCAACAAACAGTTCTGATTATTATCAATGATGAAAACAGTTGTGCTGCACAATATTTTTGAGGAAATTGGGACACATTTTATTTTTCAGGATTCACAGATGAATAGAAAGGTCAAAAGAACAGCATGTATTTGAAATAGAAATCGTGTGCAACTTTATAAATGTCTTTACTGTCACTTTTGATCAATTTAATGCATCCTTGATAAATAAAATTATGAATTCTTTGCCAAAAAAAAAAATATATTTTTTTATTTTCTTCCTTTCTTATGTAATTTCTTTCTTTCAGAGCCTGAAAGCAAAGCAAACGAGAAAATGATAGAAACATAAGAAATGACAAAATAACAGCAGAAACAATAAAACAGCAACACTGTCATAACCAGACGTGATACAACCAGATTCTGTCCACATCACATGTTACGCGGTTATAAAACCAATCACAAGTCACAGCCGGTACATAATCAAATTCATAAAAATAATAGTTTTAGAATTATTCAAAACTCATGCAGTGTTTGTCCGGGAAAACACTTGAGCTCCGTTTGAACGTTCTCGTTTCCTTTTCCATTTATTTTCAAACTCTGAGTTAAATGATCCATCGTATCTTTCATCATGGCCATTAAAGCCACACAAAATATTATTCAAACTCAAATGAAACCTTTTCTGATGTTATTGAAACTCAATCAGCACCTGATCTGTCAGCTGTGAAGTTATAGAAGTAGAAACCATTAGAACTATGACCACTGAACGACTCTGAAATGCCACTCTCAGAGAAAAAAAAAAAAGCTGTCACAGGGACGCCACCTTTTCAAAAGGTACAAAAATGTACCATTAAAATACAAATATTTACACTGGAGGTACTAAGATGCACTCTTGAGAGTGTATGGAAGTAATTTGGTGCCAATTATAACCAACCACTGATCCAACAAACCATATGAAGGCATTTTCTGTATTGATTTTTACCTGTATTTTGACTTATGAATTGCATTTTGTTGTTGAATTTACCATATGTGACACTGGACCACAAAACCAGTCATAAGAGTCAATTTTTCGAATTTGAGATTTATACATCATCTGAAAGCTGAATAAATCTTAACTCTTAACATTAATCATCTATTTGAAAATCTGGAATCTGAGGATGCAAAAAAATCCAAATATTGAGAAAATCATCTTTAAAGTTGTCCAGATGAAGTTCTTAGCAATGCATATTACTAATCAAAAATTAAGTTTTGATATATTTACTGTAGGAAATTTACAAAATATCTTCATGGAACATGATCTTTACTTAATATCCTAATGATTTTTGGCATAAAAGAAAAATCGATAATTTTGACCCATACAATGTATTGTTGGCTATTGCTACAAATATACCCCAGCGACTTAAGACTGCTTTTGTGCTCCAGGGTCACATATGTCCTTCCAGTTCCTTTCTACTGAATTTCTCTTTCAGCGATCGTCTCTCTTTTGAGCAGGGCCAAATTCGTGCCAAACTGGATTCATCTTTTCCTCTGGGTTCAGTAGGATGTGATTTATGTGCTTCCAAAGGCTCTTTCACACCAGACACCAATGCGGTTTTCAATGGAAACTATGGATTCCTGTGGAGCTCTTCACAACATTCGCTTTGTAGATTCAACAGATTCTGTGCAATAATTAAATAAAAGTTGAAATAATACAGATACAGCATTAGCCTTGCACCAACTACGCTTCGTTGTGTTCGACTGTGAAAGACCTTGAGACTGTGGTATTTTCTGCTTGATACTAAAGTGCTTCTCTTTGGGTTTTCAGCTGCAGAAAAGGGAGCGCTCGTGTCGATATTTCGTCCAGGTATTTTCCTCTTTATATTTGCACCGCTTTCATCCTCACGTCGCATGCTTTTCTCTTCATTCGCACCCCAGCTCATGTTCCTTGTGTTTTTGTGAGGTCCTGTTGTTGTCATTTGAGGCCTTGACCAAATGTAACCTCCACCTTTGCAAATAACTCCCATAATAATCCACTCGCTCTTAAACGCTTGCATGAGCGAACGCAGCCTACGATCACGGGAACACGCTTGTGAAAAGAAGTGCACTTAAGCATGCTTTTAGTGCAGAAATTATATACTTAAGTGTGAACTGTTAATTGCAATTAAATTAAAATGTATTATAGTTTCGGTTTATATTAAAAATGCAATTAGTTCAACTTTAAAGTGTTTTTGACCTACTGAAGTAGGACTTGACTACAGCTGTACAAGTAATTTCATAATTACTTCTATTGTCTTTTGAAATATGGTTAAAGTACTGCTGAATGTACTGACACGCATTTATGGTAAGCTAAAATATGCTTTGATATAATTTCTGTTGAAACTTGTGTGTCATGCATTTAAGTCTAGTTGCAATTTAGTAGATGTAGGCCCGGTTTCACAAACGGGGCTTAGCTTAAGCCAGGACTAGGCCTTAGTCAAATTAAGATATTTAAGCGACTAAGAAAACATTACAAGTACATCTCGACACAGAACAATGACACCGATATATTTTAAGATATGTCAGAGCAAGATATTTTCAGTTGAGACAGCTCAAACATGTATTTTAGTCTGGGACTAGCTTAAGCCTTGTCTGTGAAACCGGGGGTTAAAATATATTGACTTTAAATATAATATTGTATAACACACTACAGTTAAAATGATAATTAAGTACTTTCCATGTGCTTTAGTATGTTAGTCATCACATCAAAATAAGGTGTGTATTTCTTTAAAACGCAATGATTTAACAATGATTTACTTTTTTTTGACATGCTTACAAAATGCACTTTTTAAGTGCACTTAAGTGTGTTCAGAAACAGTCATAAAAATGTCTCTCTTTAAGTGACTTAAGTGGCCTTTTATTTCATTAATATTATATTTTCAGCAAGTGCAGTTTATTAAAAATACACTTTTTTAAGATTTGAAGTACACTACAAGTGTACACATCACTACAGTTAAGCGCACTTATTTTTCACAAGGGCAAATGAAATTATCGGTCAGCTACTAATTGTATTATTAGGTAATGATCGATTTTTGTTCTTGGCCTCATTATTACCCGTGACTGTGTTTTTGCATCAACGAGAGCAGCTGTGCTTATTATCTTTTGAATAAACCGGTTTTAGGTCACGTTTGTAAGCTATAGGTTAGAATGAATTCAGTGTTGTTCAGAAATGCAGGCTTGAGAAGCACAGCTGCTCTCAGATCAGCAGTCGCCTGCAGCTCTTTGCTTGAGCTCTGTCAGGTCATGTGACCGCCAGCCTTCCCAGCATGCACTTGACGATTGTTGAGCGACAGCTGTTTTGACAGAGGTCAGAGGTCAAGTAGACTTGATGAAGTGCGTGTTGGATGTGACGTGTGTTAGTTGAGATGTCCGAGATCATGAGTGTTGCTGAAGACGCTGCATCTGTTTGACTTGTAATGCGTTTTCAGACGAGAGCTTATAGTGTGAATCCAAATCTGTCTGGTTGGCTTCAATTCACTTGAACTGAACCTTTGATATGGCCTCAATACAGAACGTAACTTGCGTACATGATGGTGTAACATGTATAGGTGACTTATAGAGTTAGCAGGCTACGTCACTCTGTGAAGATTATTTCCAGATCTACTCCGTGTGTATGATTTAGTTTGAACCAGTGTTATTTTAATATTATTTACATGATTTTATAGTTTTTGAAATAGGTTTTATTTGTATATTTTCAGGTTTCTTTTTAATTTTAGGTTCATTTTTAGTTCTGTTGTTGTGTGCCATTTCTATTAGTTTTTGTTCTTTTTAAATATTACGATTTAGGCTTGTTTGTTTATTATTTATTTATTTATTTGTTTGTTTATTTTTTCAGTTTAAGTTTTTTTTCTTTTACTAATAATATTAGTAAATAGAAATTTTAGTTCATTTATTTAAAATGAAAATTTATTTTAAATATTTATTTAAAAATGTAAAATCTTGTATTAGTTTTAGTTAGCGATAATAACACTGGTTTGAACTTGTGTTCACTTGAATTCAGTTTATGAAGTCATAATCGAATAAATAAATAAAATATAAATCCACATCTGTATACTAAAGGATATAAGAAATAAATTAAGAAATTAATACTTCTATTCTGCGAGGATGCATTATATTGATAAAAAAAAAGACAGTAAAGACATTTATAATGTTACAAAACATGTCCATTTTAAATAGAGGCATCAAAGAAAATTGAAAATAAATTTTTAAAGAAAGCATTTATTCTGAAAAATAAAGTTTGATAATATATACAGTATATATGTATGTGTTCAAGAATGAATTAAACTGATCAAAAGTGACAGTAAAGACAGAATGTTACAAAAGATTTATATTTCAAATAAATGCTGTTGTTTTGAACATTCTATTCTTCAAAGAATCCTGAAAAATGTATCACAGTTTACGTAATAATCAGAAATGTTTCTTGAGCAGCAAATCAGAATGATTTCTGAAGATCATGTGACACTGAAGACTGGCGTAATGATGCTGAAAATACAGCTTTGATCACAGAAATAAATTACAGTTGAACATATATTCACATAAAAAAAACGTATTTTAAATCATAATAATATTTCACAGTTTTTACTGTGTTTTTAATCAAATAGATGCAGCCTCGGTGAGCAGAAGAGACTTCTTTCAAAAACATTACCAGCAGTGTATATGTATCATAAAATCCAGATTCAAAGCTTTTTAACAATTAATGACAAATTTGTCAATTTTCAGTGAATTGAACTCAAGTTTTGTTCAAGCGAGCATG
This sequence comes from Sinocyclocheilus rhinocerous, assembly GCF_001515625.1. Classification (NCBI taxonomy): domain Eukaryota; kingdom Metazoa; phylum Chordata; class Actinopteri; order Cypriniformes; family Cyprinidae; genus Sinocyclocheilus; species Sinocyclocheilus rhinocerous. Next base: position 712,203 of record NW_015661023.1, on the reverse strand, counting down.
ACAACATCGCATAAGTGCTAGCTCTTTCTTTGTACGTGTTATGTTTGTCAGAAAACGCCTCACACACAGCGATGAGAAAAGCTTTGGTCTGTTATTCCTGATGCTAAGGATGTGATGTGCAACAGTCGCTGTGGACGGGAAGAGCAGTGCATTGCCACTGAGAGCCGAGAAGCGCAGAGAGTTTGATTATTTTTGTTTCGTGCTCCAGCGCAGAGTTTGACTTATTAATAACAGTGATGGATCGATACCCGACCTGATCCCGCGTTAAGAATAGATTCCTAGCGCTGTGTTCAGAAACCAAAGCTCGGGTACAGAGTGTGTTTTTCTGAGGAGAAATAGGTTTGATGTTGAAACTATTGATGCCCTTTCACGATCAATAAACGGCCCGCAACAAACTGAGCCGCTGTTGTTCTGAAGGAAAGAGATGTTCATGCGTTTGGAGAGCTGCGGCCCGTCTGGATGAAAATTACAGGGTTATTCTGTATATTTCTCAGTCTGTATGCCCACTGAAGCCTTCCTTTCCAGTTTACACAAAAGGTTATTATTGAGAACACGGGGGATATTATTATATAAAACAATGAAGAGAACAGATTGATTAATTTCTTCGTCACTGTTAAACGTGGTATTGTATGCTGCCAAACATTGTTGATAAGTCTATAAAAGCATCTGCTGAATGCATAGATATAAATGTGTTTATACACTTCTAATATGCAAATAGCATCTGTTTTCTGTTGCGCTTAAATAGCTGCTCAAGTGGAAATTGCAATCATGACCAAATGATGTTGTTCTAAACCCATAGGACTTTCTTTGATGCAAGGATTGCAAAAGGAGAGATTTTGAAGAATGTCCTTGCTGCTCTTTCCCCAAGCAATTGTATTGAGACCAAAGCTTCAAAAGGAGGCACCTTAAAAGCAGCATATGCAATTAGTCTATATGAAATTATATTTAATGTCTTCTGAAAGGATTTGACAGATTTGTCAGAGGAAACGTATTTTTTGCTGTGCTGAAAATCCTTTACCTAATTTGGTGTTCAAAAATGACCAGCCTTTTAGAAATCGCTTATCAATTTATTATGCTATATTATCACCGAATCTCGGATTCAATGTTTTTGTCAACTTGTTTTGTTTCAGTTAACACAGGCTTTGTGTTTCATTTTGGAACTGAAAAAAGTAAAAAAAAAAAAAATAAATAAATTGTGGATAATTTTGGCAATATTCGCTTTAAAACTGAGGTGCATAAAATCAGATCAGTGAGGCCTACGATCAATCAGTCTCAAAAACAAACACAAAACCTGTGCTAATTAAAAGAAAACAAACTGATAAAAGGATTGAATCAATGATTTGGTAATAATTCCGCATAATACAAAATTTATGAGCAATTTTTGTAGGTGAGTCATTTTTGATTGGGAACAACCCAAGTGGAACAAGGTGGGAAAAAAACGTTTAAAAAAGTACACAAATTATTATTTTTTATTATAATTTCTAGTCTAATGCAAAAAAAAAAAAAAATCAGGTCGAAAAGTTTTGAATAAAACATGAGTGTTAAATTGAACTGCGAAGACCAAATCATGTTGAACTCAAGTATTGAGTACTTAAGTATTGTAAAATACTGTTTTGGTGTTTTAATGATATTTTCCGGCGCTATTTTGGTATTTTTTGGAGATTGACATACAGACAGTCAATGTATGGAAAAGAGCTGCATAAATATTCTTCAAAATTGCTCTGTTTGAAAATGTATTGTAGGTATTTTTGTGCAAGGATTTCTTTGACTTATTTTTTATTTTTTGTTGCCAGTAAAGCACTTTGAATTGCCCATTGTGTTCAGTGTGTGTGCTATATAAAGAAACCCAGTCAGGCACTGCTGGCATTAATAAAGCCATTCCTTACTGTACCTTGTGGGAAAAGTGAATGTCAGTGTCAGTGAGAGCATGTGAACATGTGAAGCTCATGTAAGCGAAGCTAGACCTGACGGACTGAATTTACAATGTCTCTTTACAACTGTCTCATGAATAGACTGCTGACAACATGATTAAAGCTCGCATCAGCAATTAAATAATTAAAGCAGCATCAAAAGTATGCATCGATTCAGATGTGAGGCAAAAGATCATGTATGAACGTGCTTAAAATGCACACAATATATAGGATGCTTAGCTATAAATACATTGAAGTCATTTGGTTTCTGTAATTTAATGCATAATTATATTCTACAATATTAGCATTTGTGCTCAAATAAAGTGCTGTTTATCATTAGTCAGTTTTAGAAATTTGTGAACTTTTCTGACTGTGGAAGCTTCCGCCATGGAATAAAAAAATGGGAAATTACTTTTTTACAATCCTCAGAATTCTGAATTCATATCTTTGCAATTAATAACTCATAATTGCAATTATGTGAAAAAAAAAGTCAGAATTGAGAGAAAAAAAAAATCTTTTTTTTTTTTAAATAAGCTACTACATTTGAAAAAAATAGTAATTATATCTGAGAATATAATATTTTGCTTAATTGCAGAAAATGTGAAGTTAAACGAAGGCTTTAAAGGCCAAACAGAAGCATTTTCCAGGATGTTACTTCGATAGTGGGCGGGACTAATGTGCAAGCTGCAATCCCATTGGCTAGTGCTGCATTTTAATTTCAGCAAATCACTATAGGTGAATATGGCAGCATGGTTAATATTCATGAGCCCAACAACTTACTATTAGATATTAGTGAGCCTACCTGAGGGAATACATGAGCATAAAGATAAGTCGTTGATGATTATTGTAAGCTAATGTTGTTAAATAAAACATTTTTACGTTTGAATAACATTTAGTGTGTTCTCAATCTTGAAGCTCATTATTGTTAGTCTGTTGTTCACAGAAACTCTCAATGACTAATAATGTCTCAGCAAACCCAATATACACGGCTGCAACAATGTTTTAGTTCTACTTATTGAAGTTATGTTATAAAAAATGCTTGATTGACTGACATTTATTAAATATGATTGTATCTTCATGAGTAGCAATTTAAAACCACAGCCGTATTGTGAAGAGAGGCTGATGAGATGTAAAATTAATTCCCAAAATACGTTTTCAGATCCTTCATAAACGGCTGCATTAATAGATACATTAGTGACCATACAAATGCAAATGACTTGAGTTTACAGTTTGACGTTCACGGATGCGTTTAAACCCTTCGTCGACGCTCACGAGCGCAGCAGCACTTTTGAGTCTTGTTTTATGTGCTGCTGCTGTTCAGAATTATGAATTATTAACTGTTAAACAAACCGTTTAATGATGGTGAGATCTGCTTTGTGTGTTTATAGTTGCCTAAACACCGTCCTACTGTGAGAGTAAGAGCTCGTTCTCTATTTTACATCATGTTCAAGTAGCAATGCTAAGCAAATTTATACATAAATGTATACTAAACAAATATGTGGGTGGATTTTGATGTGAGAGACAACAGGAGATGCACTTTTTCACTGGATGAAGTGTTATTATGGATTATGGACTCATATTTTAGCCAGAAGCAACTGTTTAAAGTAAAAAAAAAAACATCTTAATGATGGATTTGTTTCAGCTTCTGTCTTCTCCAGATGTTAACTGATGGACTGGAGTGCTGTGGATTACTTGTGGATTATTGTGATGTTTTTATCAGCTGTTTGGACTCTCATTCTGACGGCACCCATTCACTGCAGAGCATCCATTGCTGAGACACTGATGCAATGCTACATTTCTACAAATCTGATGAAGAAACAAACTCATCTTGGATGGCCTGCGAATGAATAAATGCTCAGCAAATTTCTTTTTTTTTTTCCCTTTAAGGAAACAATATTTAGCCACAAATATGTGTTTTTGGAGCTTGTTTTCTTAATTTCTTTTACTAGCTAAGTAGATTTTAAATAGTTTGCTTATGTTTCTGTGTTTGGATGAAGCCAATTTCTCGTTTTCATTGTTTCTTGATTTTTTTTTAAATGCAGGCTGTGCAGTTGCTAGGATGTTAAGTTTAGACTAGTCAGTTTGATTGGTTTGAAATGTAGCAGCTCATTTCTCGTCAGTATGCAACTTGATTGACATTGTTTTGCTATCAGAGATTGGAGGTTAACCGGGCTGCTGCGGTTTGGCACGCGCCGGCTGGTTTCTGTCTGACGGGTCATTGTTGAATGGACTTTAATGGAGAATCAGTGTTTAACAGGATGTGATGTTTTAAAGATGAACACGACCTTCCTTGAGCCCAGTGTGATGATGCTGAATGAGAGACGGACACACAGACCATCTGCTGCTTTATCAGTGCTGTCTGTCTGCCAGGACCACACACACACACACACACACACAAACACACACACACACTCTGTAAAAAAGGGCATTACGGGTCGGTCTGGGATCTAAATGCACAACATTAAAGCTGGATAAAACAGAGAGCATGTATTAAAAGCACAATATGAATTTTCTACTGCTGTCAATCTGATTGGATACACACACACACGCACATGCATTTACTTCTTATTTTTTCTCGGTACGTCTTTGGAAAAGTGCAATATGAGTCGAGCCGGTGTCTATATGCACAGCATGAGAGCGCATGCAATATGTATTTTAAAATTAGAACTTGTATTAAAAACACAATATGGGTTTTCTGCCTTTAATAACTATCAGATTGATCAGCCACACACACACACACTCTCTCTCTCTCTCTCTCTCTCTCTCTCTCTCTCTCTCTCTCTCTCTCTCTCTCTCTCTCTCTCTCTCTCTCTCTCTCTCTCTCTCTCTCTCTCTCTCTCTCTCTCTCTCTCTCTCTCTCTCTCTCTCTCTCTCTCTCTCTCTCTCTCTCTCTCTCTCTCTCTCTCTCTCTCTCTCTCTCTCTCTCTCTCTCTCTCTCTCTCTCTCTCTCTCTCTCTCTCTCTCTCTCTCTCTCTCTCTCTCTCTCTCTCTCTCTCTCTCTCTCTCTCTCTCTCTCTCTCTCTCTCTCTCTCTCTCTCTCTCTCTCTCTCTCTCTCTCTCTCTCTCTCTCTCTCTCTCTCTCTCTCTCTCTCTCTCTCTCTCTCTCTCTCTCTCTCTCTCTCTCTCTCTCTCTCTCTCTCTCTCTCTCTCTCTCTCTCTCTCTCTCTCTCTCTCTCTCTCTCTCTCACTCTCTCTCTCACACAGACGAGTTGTAATGCAGTCTGGAAGTCATTCGTATGTATGAGAATGACCATCTAGACGAGTTAGAGCAGAATGTGAAACAGATATATTTCAGGAGTTGTTGGAGTTTCTGGATTCTTCTTCTTCTCTGCTGCTGTGTGAGATGATGATGATGATGATGATGATTCAGTCCTGTATGTCCGAGCTCACTGAACACTGTGCTGCTGAAAATGTGAGGGTGAAGCTGTCAGGAGAACTGTCAGAAGAGCGTATATACAGCCTGTTTTTAGAGCCGTTAAGATGTCTTGTGTTGTCATATTATTTTCGTGACACTGACACACTTTTCCACTGCTACAGTATGTGAAAAACACACTCTTGTAAGTGTAATATGAAAATATAATGGAAAGAAAATAAAATAATGAGCAGAATGTGCAAATTATTAATTAATTGATTAATAATAAAACATTATTATTATTATTATTATTATTATTATTATTATTAATAGTTGTGAATAGGTCTTGATGATCTGCATTAGGGAAATTGTATCTCTCTTTTGTTTTCTCTGTTTTTTTCTGCTTTAGTTATTCTCTATATTTAGCGGCTCATAAAGCAGACATTTCTATTTAAATCACCTCACGTGCATCGTGTCGGATCAAGCTCTCAGTTTTACATTTGTTTCTAATGTTCTGCTAATATGTTTACCTCCCGAATCCTTTAAACGGCTCATCTGCATCACAAATCTCCTCGCAATCCGTATGCATTCATCTCATCTGCATAGACACATAGAGCACTCGAAAATGAGACGTTTAAATTAAGTGTGAAGCTGCGATCAGCACCAAATGTTTTCTGTATGAATACGCTTTGTGTGATTGCTGATGATTCATGGAGAGAACTGGCTCTGAGCTCAGGCAGCCTGACCCGGGATCAGTGTTTAATCTGCTGGCGTTCCCGCCGGGCTTTGTGAGGATCTGAGGTCAGGTGCTGCTAAAGCTGCTCGAGGGAGGATCGAACCTGTGTAAGCCGAGAGACAGACCGGTTCAGTTCGGCCTGAGCCGGTTCAGAGCTGCCACGGATTACAGAGACATTTCAGAGCTCATACCCGCAGAGCAACAGTAGACAAGTGTGTGTGTGTGTGTGTGTGTGTGTGTGTGTGTGTAGTGTGTGTGTGTGTGGCTCAAACTCCTCCAAACCATCGAAACACACTTCAGTCTGTGGAATTATTTCAAGCAAGCAGCACTGTCATCAGTTACTCAAAGCTGTAACATTATCATTAAAAGTGTGCAAATATTATATAAATGTGTGCATTTATGATGCATAAAATGCTGGAATTTTAACCGAAGGCCTGCTTTTTTGTTTTTGTTTTTTCTTCATAAAATCTTCAAGATTAATATATAGTATTATACTAAACTTAAACAAAAAACGTCAAACAAATATAACTTAACTAATATAATATAATATAATATAATATAATATAATATATAAGAACACTTTATTAAAATAAATCTGAAATATCAATACAATCAATACAAATTATTAAAAATAATCAGTTAATTGCCAAGGTAGCTGTAACACCGCCTCTGCTAGGAAGACACAGTCACGATGAAGATTATATGAACAAATCCTTTTAGTGCTAATCCACAAGATGAAGAGGGTCTAACACACTGGGTAACATTCAACAATAACCGACAAACTGAGACTGAACAGACAGGAGCTTAAATGCACAGGCAAATGAAGATGATTAATAAGACACAGGTGACTCAAAAGACACGATCAAGGGGGAACAGAAACTAGGTCACGGAGCACATGAGGGAAGACAACATAACAAAAGGGTCCATAAGTGTGACAGCAGCATTTCACATTTTCATTAGTTAAGTTAAAGCACTAAAATATTATGTATATATAATGTGTATGTGTATATATATATATATATATATATATATATAGTGTGTGTGTGTGTATGTGTATGTATGCATGTATAGTATGTGAGCACATGAGGGAAGACAACATAACAAAAGGGTCCATAAGTGTGACAGCAGCATTTCACATTTTCATTAGTTAAGTTAAAGCACTAAAATATTATGTATATATAATGTGTATGTGTATATATATATATATATATATATATATATATAGTGTGTGTGTGTATGTGTATGTGTATGTATGCATGTATAGTATGTATGTATTTATTTATTCATTTATTCATCCATCCACCCATCCCCCAAATACTGAAAGGAAGTGGGTTTCAGTAGTTGTTGCCGTAGTATCAAAAGTGGAGAACCGTTAAGTTTTTCAGATTTTGGTACTGGGTTTTGGTATCATGACAGAATGAATTGGTTCTCACATTTTTGGCCGTCTGTTGCAACAAGGTGTGTTTAAAACTGCATAACTCTGACTGAGATTTAAGAGGTGCAGATTTTCAGTGAATAATGCCTAAAATTTAAGCATGAAGTTTCAACAAAACATCTTTTGTGTGCGGAAAGAGGCATACAGTGGAAAAAAGGCAGTTTTTGTGTCTGGTTGATCTGTTCTTTCAGCATCAGCGCTGTTTGACATCAGTCCAGCATGAATCCTCCGCCTGTACGTTTATCTTCTTGTTTCTCTTTCATACTCTATTGATCAGGATCCGCGGGGTCAGCACTGATCGGCGGTCTCTGCTGTTTCATCTCTTCCTCTTCAGTGTTTGAGTCTAACGTGAAGTTTGCCGGCTTTATGAGATCGCTGGCCGCACATGTTTAGGCTTGGGCTGATTAGCATTCCCGCGGTGCTTTTGGCCCGTAGCGTTTTAAATGTTTAATTGGCGGTGCTGCTGTTGAGTCGAGTGATGAGGTTTTGATGATGGAGGTTAAACATTATTAAAAGCTGAACGATCGGCCACAGTTGTAGATCTGTGTTTCTTACGCCGCTCACTGATCTCAACAACTTGATATCCAGCATCGCAGAAACCAGAGCCACGTGTTAAATGACTCTGAGTGAGTGAGTGTGTGTGTGTGTGTGTGTGTGTGTGAGTGAGTGAGTGAGTGAGTGTGTGTGTGTGTGTGTGTGTGTGTG
>NW_015661023.1:683811-704008 GCF_001515625.1 Sinocyclocheilus rhinocerous | reverse complement strand
GTCTGAATACTTTCCGTACCCACTGTATATATATATATATATATATATATATTTGATCATTATTATTGATGTTTCTCAGAAATATAGATACAAATTATCATTTTTTCATTAATATTTCTCAGAAAATACAGAAACAAATCAATTGATCATTTGTCACATATTTCTCAGAAAAAAAAAATGCTTGTTCTTTGTCATTTATATTTTCCTTATAAATTACTGAACAAAATATTTGGTTGATTATTGTCATTTATATTTCTCATAAATTACATATTAAATGTCTGCCTCATCATTTTGTCATTTATATTTCTCATAAATTATGGAACATTACTACTTGATCATTTTGTTAAAGGAAATTAATCATTAATATTTATCATTACAGAAAAACCTGTTTGCTTAATTATTTTGTCATTTATATTTCTCATACATTATGAGAAGAAATATTTGCTTGATCATTGTGTGTGTTTGGTACCATTTGTCATGTAATGTTTTGGATGTGGTTTCATGGTAATGAAGGTTCACATCTTTTCCTGTCATTGGGTCTCATTCGCTAAGCATGCATACGCATAGATTTGTGCATCATGATGCATCTTATCAGAAATGCTGTTGTGTTTGTAGCACTGCACTGACAGACGTCGTTCTGAAGGGCTTTCTGAGTCAGTAGTGTTTCTTGAGGATGTTAAGAGGTTCGGTCTCTCTGTTTTGGGAGTGAGTGAGTGAGTGTGAGTGAGTGAGTGAGTGAGTGAGTGTGAGTGTGTGTGTGTGTGGGGGGTACCATCTGTCATGTTATAACAGTGTTTTGGACATGGTTTCCTGGTAATGAAGGTTCACATCTTTTGACCAATGAATTTTTGTTACTTTTACAGTCTTGTTTTGTGGTCTGTAGGTGGCACTTTTCAAGAAAGTATACAAGATAGGGGCTGAAACAATTATTATTATTATTATTTTATTTTATTTTAACTTTCAGAATTTGTCGAGCGGAGATCAGCTGCGCGCCGCCACCATGCTGCTGGACACCGTCGAGCAGGGTGCCTTCGTGCTCGCAGACAACCTGCTGAAGACCGACGTCGTGCAGGAAAACACTGAAAACATCCGTGAGTCATGCATTCTTCCTCAATCCAACACATGACCTTGACCTTGCTAGCGAAAACTTGCCTGCTAATGAAAGTCACTGAACAGATGAATATACACAATCATACATGAAATACTTTATTAGCTCTTTTTCTGTTGGATGCTTTGTAGACTTCTCTTCCCAAAAGCAATGGTCAGAAATTAGGTGCTGAACCTTCAGAAAATATGAAAGTCAAACTAAAGATTACAAGAACTGCTTAACATTTTTATATGTCTTAAATAATATAAACATATTTATCCAGTTATATTTCTCACAAATTACAGAAAATAACAATTCGCTTGATTATGTTGTCCTTATATTCTCATAAATTAGAGTAAAAAATAGTTGCTTGATCATTTTGTGATTTATATTTCACATAAATTACAGAAAAAAATGCTTGATCATTTTATCATTTATATTTTTATTAATTATAGTAATACTTATTGATCACTATTGTATATACTTCTCATAAATAAAAAATGCTTGACATTTTGTCCTTCATATTTGTTATGAATTACAGAAAATAAATTTGTTTAATATTTTTGCATAATTGATCATATATAATAGATATGTCATAAATTACAGAAAAAATGCTTGATAATTTTGTAATTTATATTTGTCATAAATTACAGTAAAAAAAAAATCTTGATCATTTTGAGATCCATGTTTCCCATAAATGAAAGGAAATATATTTGCTTGATCATTTCATTATGTAATTATTTTTCAAAAATAGCCAAACAAAATCTTGATCATTGTCATTTATGTCTCATAATAAAAAAAAAAAAAGCTTGATCATTCTGTCATTTGTGTTTTCCATAAATTACAGAAATAATTTGCTTGATTATTTTGTCATTTACATTTCACATGAATTACAGAAAAAAATTGCTTAATAATTTTATTATATATATGTTTATTTTTCAAAAATGATAAAAAAAAAAAAACTTGATAATTGTCATTGATTCTTCTCATAAATTACAGGGAAAACAATATATTTTGTTATTTATATTTCTCATACATTACAAACAAATTGTTTGATCATTTTAGCTTTTATATTTCTCAGAAATTAAATATATATTTTTTTCATTTTGGTTGTTGTCAACCTTTATAAGAGCTTTGCAGGGTTGATCTTTAAATGCTGTCACCGCTACAGTATGTGTAAAAATTAAGAATATGAAATGTTTCTCATCTTCTAAATGGTCACTGTCATGGTGTTACAACAAAAAACATTGGATTTGTGCCTCTAATGCATTAAAGCGTGCCTTATCCATGGAAAGCATCAGTTTTTGATTCTGATTGTTTGGGCAGAAATGAGAACAGCCGGCTATCAGCGGCGTCCATGAACCCGAGCGGCCCTGATACACACCGATAAACCTGCTTTCATCACAAAGAACCTCATATCAGTGCCGCATTTGACTCCTTTATGTGTGCGAATCGTGTTATTTCATTCACTGGAAGGCGTAATTAAGCGTTTTTAAACGAAAGGCTGAGTGAGCATAAGCTACGAGCGATAATTTAGTGTCGTTAACAACGCGTTTCTCAGCCCGCAGAGGAATGGGACGAGACGTTTTGAGGACGCCCACGGTTTTCTGTCCCGCTCGCATCTGTTTGCGAATATCACAGTGTGAATGTCAGCATTCCCGAGATCAGGCTGTTGTGTGCTGTGTGTATATTCCTCTGGGATGAAAGCGGATGCATCTCCCGTTCCTAAAGATGGGGATTTAAGGCGGACTGGCTGCCATGGAAACTCCAGAATGTAGGTCTGCCGTCTCTCTGCGGAGATGGTCACATTTTGGGAATTAATAAAACAGAATTTATCGTGTCTGGCATGCGATTTATCCTGATATTAAGGGATCCGGAGCTCGGCTCCGCGGGGGGAGGGAGTCCCTCCTACAAACTTTTTACGAGGGTTATTTTATATCCTCCGTGCTGCGTGGCGATTAATCTACAGGCTCTGACACCTTTAGCAGACCTTCAGGCCCTGTTTGATGGGGTAAGTTTGTTAGTTATATGCTTTGTTTGGCCCGTGGGGCCGCTGAGTCCGTCACCGACACCGGCGAGCCGAAAAGCAGCCTTCCGTTAAAGGAATAGATCAGCCGGAATTGAAAAGTTTATACACTCTCGTGTCATTTCAAACCCATATTATACTCTTTCTTCTGTGGAACACACGAGGAGATGCTGTTTCCATAAATACAGTGTCCAAACAGTGTTCATTCACAATTGATTTAATATAAAAGACAGGTAACACATTGAATAAATGTGAACATTTTCACATTTAAAGTATTTTCTTGTAAAACACTCCAATAGTGTGTTTTGTTTACTTCAAAACTTTGAAAAAACATTTTTACGGTGTATAGTCGAGCTTCAAAAAGCATTCATATGTGCTCCCGTCTCATCCATGCGACTTATATTCCAAGACATGCTTTGTGAGAAACATACGGAAATGTAAGAATTATTCATCCAACACATACAAAAACCAGTGATGTTTGACGTTAAACTTGACACAATGCATCTAAAGTGCTGTTCGCAATCAAGACTCATTGGAAAAACAGCCTCTGTATATATTTTTGCTAAATTAATCAAATGTGCACGTACAATTCACTGCAGTTTATAGCTGAAGTGAACACTAGTGGCTGTAAAACAACAACAATTTTGATTCCTTAGTGCACAAATTATAATTGCACAGGCAAATTATTAATTAATAAAGACATATATTTTCAAGCCGTTCCTTGTACAATACTATGTTATGAGCTTAAAAATACACTTCTACCACAGTGCATGATTTGTAAACTAAGTATTTTGATGTTTGCATCACATAACATCTCCATATATTTGGCTTTTCTGTGTAGTAAACTTGCTCGGTAGCGCACCCGGTACATCACTGCATTTGAGATGCAACGCATTAAAAATCAAGCCCCCTGAAACGCAAGTCACGATAAAACAGCTCAAAGACTCAAAAACAAGCTAAAATGACACGGTTGCTTCAACAAATTAGTTTTTAACACATTTGTTTTGTTAACTCTTATTGGTACGGTTTAGGGTAGATAGTATGTTATTTTAACACACTATAGAGTATTGACCTTACAACACCACTCAACCAGGCATTTCATTTCCAAACAACTGTGATACATACAAAAACCAGCGTAAAACATTGCCAGATTCACATTCATCTGTTTTGGATAAAACTGAACACACTTTTAGCACCACTTACTGGACATTTCACTATAAGTAACTGCAAGATGCAACATAATATCATTTTTTCAGAAATATCACCACAGGTACATTTTTCCAGTGGTCCTGGATTGTATGTTTGACTGCACAAAAACATAAATCAATAGAATGTTGACTTAATGACTTAAATGTTGGTCTTGTGCTTGCACAAAGCATTAATACGGCTCCAGAAGACTTGAACCATCACTTGTTTTATTCTGTTTTTCTTTTGTTCATTTTGAAGGTCAACACCCCTCTGAATGTTCCTCAGATGATCTCCTGTTGTGTTTCACAGAAGAACGTCAGTCATACGGGTTTACATTATGATTTTTGCGCATACTATCCCTTTAAGACGATGTAGAGTGCCAACATCGTGCCATGTGGAGAATCGAGAGAAGATTAGCGGCGTTGCCATCTGATGATAGTGTTGATGACACAGTCGTTTGGGGAAATAAAAGCCTGTTTGTGTGCGAGGATGGATGCTCATCTTTTGCCAACTTACCCTGAAATGGTTGTTATCCTCCTCCTTCGGTTGAATATAATGTGCTTTAAAAAAAAAAACACGGCATGCCATTGTATTTAGATTTCCCTCTTTTTGATGGAAAGCGTGTTTGTCCTCACGCTCATAATCTGGCGAACAGATTTTGGGCGATTAACGTGTTATTTAAACTGGCTTTTGATTTCTCTCGAGGCACAACAGCGTCTCTGCCTGCTGTTTGCAGTCTTAAGCTTTTCACAGCGATGCTGGAGGAATGAAAAAGTATTTCCTGCAAGCTATAGTTGTCTGGTTATGCCCACCACTCTTTATCGCTCTTTGTCCTGTCGGCGGCGGAATGAGAGTCTCTTTTGGGATTTTGGTTTGATAAGTGTTTGTGTAAATGCTGGGGGATTTTGCGGCTGACTTCTTTTCAGGTTCTCTGAAAGCATGTGTATGAATGCCCAAAATCAGGCTGCGGGCCTGGCGCTGATGCAGTGAGTCAGTGCATTCATGCTTTGATTAGAGAGCTGCGCTGAATCACTCTCGAAATCTCAGACAGCGTGAGATGCTTTTATTTGTGCAAACAGCACAGCAGGAGTTTCATTCTCCGTTCGAACTGCAGACTCTACGCAAGTATGTGACGCAAGCGCTTCAATGTCGTGCATCGTTGTGTTTTAAAATGTGCATTGTCAAAGTTTCTCTTTTGGTTCAACTACTGTCATGAAGGAGCATTGGCTGAAAGAGAAAACGTATAAAAGTGGTCAGTGTGAACGGAAAGCAACAGGGTGCTCTTGTATGACAGAACTTATGTTGCGCCTTAAAGTATCACCTTCGCTGAAATCGCTGCAGTTCAATCCTATTTACGTCACATAAACCTGTTTCCAAGTTTGGTCTTACGGACCTGTTGCTATGAGAACAACTGAGATGTGTTTGGAGGAACTAAACAATACAGATCGAGTTAAATCATCAAATGAAGCTAGCTCTGTAATCCACATATGCAAAAACAGACCTTGAGAACTGTATTAGTCTGATTAGTGATTCAATCATTCAGATTCAATGATTAATTGAAAAAAAAATCTGTTCAAAGGAATGATTTGTTTATGAATTGGACATTGCTACAGTTTTATTGAATACCAAATAGAGATCACGCTTTTCAGTGAATTGCAATTTGAATTCCTCACACAAAATGCTTGTATGAATCAGAAGATTGCAGAATAGCACACAAGTGGGATGGAGCACATTATGTAAAACAGCTTTTGTTTCAGTCCTTTTTCACTTTCATTATACTTCTAAACTCAAAATACATCAGTTGAATTCTGTGGTGTGTTATTGTCAGAATCCTCACTTGTCATGCATTGTGTGGATTATTTTTCTGTGTGTGTGTTTAGAACTGGAGGTGGCGAGGATGAGCACAGACGGAAGTCTTCCCGATCTGAAGTTTCCACAGACGGGAGGCCAGGGAAACACCATCCACCTGTCAGCCAACACCCTCAAACAACACGGCAGAAACGGTACATACTCTAGCTGAAACTAAAATCAACTAAGAGAAAATAAAATAAAAACTAGTTTTCCTTGTAGTGTCATTTTCGTTTAGTGAAGTAGTTTAGAAGTACTAAAATAACTAAAGCAAAGTAAAATAATAATTTTCATTTTGAAGTACTACAATAACTAAAACGAAATACACATTAAAATAAATAAATACATTATTTGAGAACGAACATTTTTTATTTCAACTAGTTGCCAAGGCAACATTTCGTCTTTTCATTTAGTTTGATAAAAAAAAAGCTAAAATAACTAAAACGAAAACTAAAATCATTAAAACTTAACTAAACGTTAAATGAAATAAAATAAAAATGAATGAATAAAAAATACATAAATAATAATAATAATTAGTATTTTAGTATTTCATTTTAAATATTTTAGTATTTCATTTTAACTACTTGTCAAGGCAACATTTCTTCTTTTTGTTAAGTTTAAGTTGAAGTAGTAAAAACCAGCATAACTAAATAAAGTAAAACTAAAAATTAAAACCGAAAAATATACCTAAACTACACTGAAAAAAAAACCTATTTAAACTAGTTGCCAAGGCAACATTTCTCCTTTTCCTTTAATTTAAGTTGAATTACTAAAATAACTACAACTAAAATTTATGAAAACAATACTGATATGCAATCATTCCTTTGATACAAAATTTAAATTTTAACTAAAATTAAAATGAAGAAAAAAATAAATGGAAAAAAAAAAAAAATCGAATTCAAAATATTAACACAAAGTATACTAGTACATCAGTGATACTAAAATAACGCTGAAAGCCACTTCCATTTTCTGAAACTCTTGATTTCCAACATCCTACTTGGCAAAACAAAATAGATGGAAAGTTGAGATCATCCACGCTTACTCCCATGTTATGAACTTGTTTCCTGTTTTTCTTCCTGCGAACAAACGTTTGTTACCAAACAGCCCGTCACCAATAATCGCGAAAAAAATAGTTTTGTGTTCTTGTGAGTCAGTGATCCAGACGTGACAGGGAGGCGGCGGTGGGGTGATTTTTTCATTTCTTTTCACGAAAAAAGCAAGTGAGACGCGAAAATAACGAGCAGAACTGTAGCTCTCACAAAGGAGGCAGTAAAGCGCTAATGACATTTCAATAAAGCTGAATCAAATCGACTCTGCGGTTAGATTTTTTTTCCTCCCTTTTTCTCGCTCACTCGAAACCTTTGTGGCTCTCAGTAAATGCTGCCGAGAGGAACAAAGCATTATGGGTGTTATGTATTCATTACGTGATCTACCGAATCCCATCTAATCAAAGCTCAAATTATTTCACTTCATTGCTCTTTTCCTCTAATATAACGCCTGAAACAGGGCTTCGATCAGCTGGAGACGGTGTCTGCTTGCTCTCAATGATGTGGTAATGAAGAGTTTTTACTGAACTCTAAAGAAACGTGCGGCTGAACCCCGGTATGCCCCATCAGGCCATGTTCAACAGCAGATTTTACAAGTTTTGCTTTGTTGTACTGTCGCTTTGGCTTTGTAAAGGCTTAAGCAGGTGGCTGATCTCCCAACGAGCTCCCGAAATTAACTTTTCCATTAAGGGCCAATATTTGCCCACTTAAAGTCATTTCCAGGAGGATTTTTATAAGGGCTTTTTTATAAGTGCAAAGTTTTTCTAACCTTGTATGCACAGTATGCATCATCTTTAATGTCAAATTCATCAATAAAATAAGACGAATAAAATCCTAAAGGTGGTTACCAATCAAATAAAATAAAATAAAATCCAATAACATCCATCTTTGCACTTTAGAAGGGGCACAGAAACTGCATATTAAGTCCCATTTTTAATAAAAACCTGTTATTTTTTATATTATTTATAAAATAAAAAAAATACTTTCATTCAGCCAGGATGCATTAAATTGATCAAAAGTGAAATATATTTATAGTGTTACAAAATATTTATATTTCAAATAAATGCTGTTCTGTTAAACTTTCTATTCATCAAAGGATCATGAAAAATAAAACGTATCATGGTTTCCACAAAAATATTGGGCAGCACAACTGTTTTAAACACTGATGTGTTCAACACAAATGTTTCTTGAGCAGCAAATCAGCATATTAGAATGATTTCTGAAGATCATGTGACACTGAAGACTGGAGTAATGATGCTGAAAATACAGCTGCGCATCACAGAAATAAATTACATTTTACAATATATTAACATAGAAAACAGCTATTTGAAATAGTAATAGTTTTCATCAAATTTTGATCAATTTTTGATCAATTTTTGATCAAATAAATGCAGCCTTGGTGAGCAGAAAAGACTTCTTTCAAAAAACATTAAAACAATCTAAACACTCCCAACTGTTTGATGCAGCTCAGAGATGCCATGAATGCATTTACTAGGGTTGGGTACCGAACTCGGTACTTTTAAGGGTACCGACCGAATTGCGTCGGTACTACCGAGTACCGATTCATGTTAAATCAATCGGTGCCAAATTTCGGTACCTGAGAACGCATCTGGGCGCATACGCTACAGAGAGAGAAAGAGAGACCCTGTGACGTGAGGTCACCCCTGCAACTCGTTCAAACAACACACAGGGCAAGCCGAAATGTTCTGAAGTGTGGTTACATTTCTAGGGCCATATGGTTTGATATGATATGGAGTTGTGACGTGATGTCACCCCTGCAACTCGTTCAAACAACACACAGGGCAAGCCGAAATGTTCTGAAGTGTGGTTACATTTCTAGGGCCATATGGTTTCTGCGAAAACGCGGACGGGATCACGGAGTCCATTCATAAAAACATAATTTACTCTATAGCGCGGAATGCCACGCAATTCGTCAATTTTGGACGAATAAATCAAAAGTAGCCACTGCCACTTAATTCGAATCGCGATGTGAACTAGTGTCTGTGAATATAAAAATGCAAAAATACGTTTTAAATCCTGCATGTTCCGCTTGCCTCTGTATGCATGTATGGCAGAAACGCGGTTTTGTTTACTACACAAATACTGAAGCACGCGTGACGCTCGCGGTGATTTCCGGCCTCTGCGTCTCACTATATGACGGCATGAACACAAAAACTTAATCTCTTACATTTGTACAGTATAATGTACATCTTTAAATATTCCATTTTCTGTCAAATTTAAATAAAACAATTAAATGATAAAAAAAATATTACAACCAGATAAATCACTTAATTGTAGAAAAAATTATACTATTATTAGCCTATTAAAAATGTTTTAAAGGAATATTCACACAATTTTTCTTCCATGTAGTAATTTCAACAGTAAACCTAGGTTTGTTTGCCAAAAACTAAAAGGGTTTTATTTTCATTTGATTTAAAATAAATGTTTAATGCCTTCATTTGATTTTCAGAAAAAATAAAAACAAGAATTTCTGGGGGGGAAAAAAAAGAAAGAAAGAAAAAAAGAAAAAGTTTGTAGGGCCCTATTGTTCAAAATGTTGAAATTGAGACTTTTGGACTTATTTTTTCACTGAAATAAATGTTTTTGTAATTACACAGAGAGTAAAGTACCGAAAAAAGGTACCGTTAGGTACCGGCAACGAAATTCAGGTACCGATACCGGTACCGTACCGGTTAAAATGTGAACGGTAACCAACCCTAGCATTTACACTACAATTACATGAATTATGTTATAAGAGGCATGCTTTAAAATAGCATTTTCAGTATAGAAATATGAAATTTACTTTTAAATATGAAACAAGTGACTGTTATAATAAGTGAGTCATTGAATCATTGACTCGCCTGATTCGTTTCAGTAACAAAACACAATGTGCAACGGTTCTGCTGTGTCTTTGTTTGGAGCTATTATTGCTTGTGAAATAGAACAAAAACGGACAATATTGTGTCTAAAATGCTAAGATGCTTAATATTAATGACTTGTTACTAAACTGTAGTATAAAATCAATATCACATTTGCAGTCATGCTGTTATTTGGGAAAAGCTGTGCTCTTGCATGTGTGCATATGTTTTAAAAATTCAAAACAAACTCATACAAGGGCATATTCAGGGCCACTTCTGCATATTTCTCAGATTTGGTGGCATTTTTGCCCCAAGCCTCCGTTAATGATTGACCAACTTATTTGATTCTCTCAAATGTGAGGCTTTTTCAGCTTCTGTTGAGTAGCCAAATACTTCTGAGCTAACTAAAACAACTGAACTTTGTCATAATAATGCTGATACAGCCGCTCTGTCTTTCAGGGGAGATCCGGATGGCGTTCGTCCTGTACAAGCATCTGGGTTCGTATCTGTCCACTGAAAACGCCAGCATGAAGTTCAGCAGCGAGACGTTAAACACAAACCACTCTGTCATCGTCAACTCTCCCGTTATAACGGCGGCCATCAACAAAGACAGTAACAAAGTCTACCTGTCCGACCCCGTCATATTCACCATGCGGCATATTCAGGTACGGAGCCGAGCGGTTTGTGTTGCATTCGCTGTGAGATTTGTTGTCAGAATAAAACATCATTTTTCTGAGGAAATTCCTTGGAATAATCGTGTGGGTCCCTCAGTCACACCACCTGCATTCATGCCTGAAGTATGTTTCTCCAAGCATTTTAATGAAACACACCCAGCAAATCAACTTTAATCAAGTTCGAAAAATGCAGAAAATGTGTCCGTCTGGGTTGAATATTGTAGTTTAGAGGTCACAGTATGGAATAGAGGGGTTTGCAATGTGAGCCAGATCGATTATTTGGATGATAGTGATACATTCTGTATTAAGGCCTGCTCACAACAAGGATAACAACTATAATGATAAAGATGAAGTTTGAAATATTGTTCTAAATGTGAAAGAATAACAGGTTACACTTTATTTCGACACTTGTACTGTAGGACGTTATGATTTATGTGATGTGGGAAACACGGACGCAATAGCTGAATCCATTAGATTAGAGTATTAGTAGACTGTTAGGTTAGGGTTAGGGTTAGGGTTAGGGTTAGTTAAATAAGTGTAAAAATAAAGTGTTAACAGATATAAAGCAGACAGTCTACTAGTTGACATATAGTTGCAAAGTTACTTAGAGTTAGCAGAATAGCTGAAGTTATATTTGATAAACAGAACAATATTGTGCATTGATGTGGACACTAATATAACTATCATTAGAGTTATCATTCTCGGTGTGAACGGACCCTTGTAAAAAGTACTCTTAAGCATTAGAAGTAATACGCTTTAAAAGAATATACTTAAGTGCAAACTGAATTTAGTATTTTCAGATGCATGCTCCATGTGCATGTTAACTGCAATTAAATGAAATTGTATTATAGTTTAAATCTATGTTAAACACAATTAGCTCAACCTTAGAGTGTTTTGTGACCTGCTTCAGTAGGACTTTTGATATGTAATTGTCTTATGGTTAAAATGGCTCATCCAATTTTATTGTTATCATCCTTCCTGCAATGTCATGATTGGTAAAAAAAAATAGTTCTGCTCGTTAAAATCTGCCAATTCCCTCGCCACCAGCATTTATGCTTGAATTATTTTTCTCCAAGCGCTTTATTGAAACGCACCCAAAAATGACACACACACACAGAATCTCTGTCTCCAGGCTCGATTAGAGCTGGAAACGTGGTCTCGCCACCAGCATTTATGCTTGAATTATTTTTCTCCAAGCGCTTTATTGAAACGCACCCAAAAATGACACACACACACAGAATCCCTGCCTCCAGGCTCGATTCCAGTTTGTGTGGGTAGGATTCGCTCACGGAAGAAAGATATCGGCAAATCCACAAGGAATCTGCAGATTTCCACAGAACACCAGCAGCCAGCTGCCCGGAGTGTCTGTTTGATATAGATTTTGGCTAATTTGATAATGCTTTAGCCAGCAGATTCCTGAGTTTAAATCAATTCCTTAGAATTCTTAGAATTTTTTTCTAAAAATGCAAAATGCATAAAAACATTCTGTCTGGGTTGAATATTGTAGTTTAGAGGTCACAGTATGGAATGGAGGCTAGATTAATTAGTTTGATGAATGTATTCTACATTATTCTGTATTTGCTTACCCTTGTGAAAAAAGAAGTGCACTTTAGTAGTGGAAATAATATTCTTTAAAATATATATATATTTGCATGTAAACTGATTGTAATGTTGTCAGCAGTGTTATATTAGTATCATTGACATACTATTATAGTTTTTAGAAGCAGTTTTGCAGTTTTTATTTTTATAGTTTCCGTTTCACTTTAATTTTAGTTAAAGTTTTAGTAGCGTTTTTTTTTTGTGTGTGTCATTTTTTTGTGTTTTTTGTAACTGTGTCTATAGTTTTAATTTATATTTTGTATAAATTATTATTTATTAATTAAATTATGAATTGTATAAATAATTGTATATATGTATAGTTTGTAATACTTGTATTTAATTGTGCTTTTTTATAATTAATATTATTGTATTTTTATAGTTTTTATTGATTTAGCTTTTTTAGTTTAGTTGCAACTAGCTGTTTTTTATGTTTTATTTAATTTATTGTTTAACTCTTTCCCCGCCAGCATTTTTGAAAAAAGTTGCCAGCCACCAATCCAGTAAATCGCTTCCATCAACACCTCCAAAGCTTGCACAGACATATACCACTTCCTGGATCAACATTTTACTCCGTAACATTATGCAGTTTTCATTTATATGCTGTCTATTGCTGATGACCGCATTATTTTTCATATGCATCTGTTTACATAAGAGCTGGCTGGTTTCTCCATCCTGTTCACGTGTGTTTTTGTTCGGGAGGTTTTGTACTTGTTCAGAAGTTGCGTAATAGCGCCCCCGAGTGTATAACAGTGAAAACACGAAAAAGCCGTAAAAACTCGTCTTTGGCGGGGAAGCGTTTTCTTCTAAAAGACGAGATAACTCGTCAATGGCGGGGAAAGAGTTAATGTCAAGTAACTTGTTATTTTTTTTGTTTTTTTTCGGACACCTAATTGCATGTTAATTGCAATTAAACTGGAATTTTATTATAGTTGAAATTTGTAATACATGCAATTACAGAAGCTGAGCTCTAGAGTGTTTTTACCCACTGAAGTAGCCTACATCTTTATGTGTAATTTCATAGTGACTTCTATTGTCTTTGAAATGTAGGTAAAATGACTCGGCCAGTCATCCAATTTTGTCTTTGTCATCCATCCAGCAGTTTCATGATCAGTAATAATGAGTTCTGCTCAGTGCTGCAGTGCTTTGCTGAAGGTTTTGGACCCTGAGCGTAACTCTTATTCTTGCTTATGTTGTGTGTTTCACTGCTTTCCTCGCTGACACAGTTTCTTCTTCCTCGTCTTCCAGCAGTCAGAGGAGAATTTCAACCCCAACTGTTCGTTCTGGAGTTACTCGAAGCGCAGTATGACGGGCTTCTGGTCGACGCAGGACTGCCGGCTGCTGGGAACCAACCGAACGCACACCACCTGCTCCTGCACACACCTCACCAACTTCGCTGTGCTCATGGCTCACGTGGACGTGAAGGTAGAGACGCCGCAAACACATCTGTCCCAGATATAAACATCAGACTATTCATCTGTCAGCGCGTTGAAACACTGCATGCAGATCACAGCAGAAGTTGTTTACACATCCGTTTTTGCGCTCGCTTCAATGCAACAATTTACACATTGCAACAAATGTGCATGTTTTACAAATGAACAACAGTATCACGAACACCCCCAAATATCTTATATCTTATTAATGTGTTTCTTGTCATTTAGCATGGTGAAAACCAGCAATCCACTGTACAAAAACGTAAACACTTACACTTGAAGCTATTATGTATAATGAATTATAAATGAATAACCGTAACCAATAACACTATATACTATAGTGTACACTATACAATAACACTATATGATGTAAATCATCCCGGGATGTTTGGAGGTGCAGAATGTGCTCTGAAGAAATCAGAAGAAAGACGTGAGGTGTGTTTATGTGGAGCAGATCTCTGTGGAGACTGTTTATTGTTTGCTGATGACTCCAGGCTGTGAGGTGCATTGTGGGAGATCAGCGGGTGGGCGGTCTTTATCTCTCCATATGATCCATGATCAACGACGATTCCCAGCTGAGCGACTTAATACACGCCGAACAAACACGCATATGCTGGTGTGTTTGCATTGTTACTGTTGCTTTCGGTTGGTTTTGTGTGTTTTTTAAAGGCCAACAGGATGTGTCTGATGTGCAGCTCGACGCCTGCTGAGTTTTTGTGAGTCGCTGCCATGCATTGTTTTCGACTGCTCACCTATTAGTGCTATTTGACTGTTTCTGTGTTGTTGTTTCTCTATTGATGTCTATTGTTGTGTCGGTGTGGTCGAGCGCAGGGGTTTTTCTCCGTCTGGCAGGCGTGGGGTCGCATGGGACGGAGCCTCACCCAGGTGCATTTAATCTAAAAGCTTAATTTACATGTTCCGTTCAGAGCCCAGGTTCGGCTTTACCTGGTGAGAAACAGAAGAACAATTGGAGTGAAAAACAGTGAAAAATGAGGGGGAGAAAATAAATTTTGATGGATGAAAGAAAGGCGCTGTGGAGCGCCGTCAACAGCCGAGGCACTCGAGAGAGGAGTAGATCGCTGACAGTCGTTTTGATTAGCAAGTCAGAAGGGAAAACTGTGGGTCTCCTTCAGGTCCTGCTGTTTAAAATAAAATCTCGCCACTCAGATTTAATTTATGCTGTGTAAGTCATGTCTGGAAGTAGAGGTCAAGAATGGTGAGGATTGGAGACACACCCATTTGAGGCAGTGACACGCCCATAAACACGCCCACATTTGGGCATGAGCACCAGTGTTGTTATCGATAACTAAAACTATCACAAAATTTTTGATAATGGGAACAAACCTTCTATAAAATATAAATATCAGATGAAAACCTCAAACATTTTACACTAAAATAAAATAAATTGAAGTACTAAATTTCCTGGATTTAAGACTAAAGCGAAAATAAATTGAAGATAAACAGAAATATTTCAAATTATCAAGAACTAATGATATTGACAAAAAGCTGAATTTAACTTAAATTAAAATGAAAACTTAAAAGCTGTTATTAATTGCAATATTAATAAATATTCTAATAGTTTAGAAATAATAATAAAATATGCATGCACAGTCATCAGGATTAGCCACACCCACATTTTGTGTAGCCACACCCACCGCTCATTTGACCACACCCCGTCATGGGTTAGTTACATTCACTACACACTTGAACACACCCACCTAGGGCTGAGTCACACCCACATCAGACATGGAAACCCCCACTGCGGGCTTAGCCACACCCACTGTACATATTGGGTTTGTGGGCGTGTCTTTCTTTTAGTTCCAGTTTAGAGCTCGTGGTCCTTCAGAAAAACACAAACATATCAAACACCCTGGGTGCGTGTGTCTGTGCACACCATCGGCCAAGTAAACCAGATCTCATTAACTATGGAAAAAACACTTTTTAAGTTCCTCTTCAGGAACTCGAGCTGCGTCGAAAACGCCTTCACGAATGACTGAAATCATTCAACACATTCACTCTCACCTCAACTAAAGCAAACTTAACATTCCTAAAGCTGCTGCTACTCTCACACTTTCATCATTCACACATGATAGAAGCTGTGCTGTTTAGATGCACACTACTGTTCAAAAGTTTGAAGTTGGTAAGATTGGTTTTAATATTTTTGAAAGAAGTCTCTTCTGCTCACCAAGGCTGGATTTATTTGATCAAAAATACAATAAAAATCAGTAATATTGTGAAATATTATTACAATTTAAAATAGCTGGTTTTTTTACGTGAATATCTGTTAAATCCATATTTAGAAGTATCATTTTATATTTATATACTGAAAATGTTATTTTGAAACATGTCTCTGTGAAACATGTAATTGTAGTATAAATGCATTCATGCCATCTCTGAGCTGCATCAATTTATTATTTAATGAGATTAACATTATTAAATGAGATTATTTCGATTATTTAATGTTTTTGACAGAAGTTTCTTCTGCTCACCAAGACTGTTTTTTAATTAAAATACAGTAAAAACTGGAATATTGTGAAATATTATTACAATTTCAAATTACTGCTTTTTATGTGAATATATATTAAACTGTAATGTATTTCTGTGATGCGCAGCTGTATTTTCAGCTTCATTACTCCAGTCTTCAGTGTCACATGATCTTCAGAAATCATTCTAATATGCTGATTTGCTGCTCAACAAACATTTCTGATTATTATCAATGTTGAAAACAGTTGTGCTGCCCTATGTTTTTGTGGTAACTATGATACATTTTATCTTTCAAGATTGAATAGAAAATAGCAGCATTTATTTGAAATATAAATCTTTTGTAAAATTATAAATGTCTTTTCTGACACTTTTGATCAATTTAATGCAGCCTAAAAAAAAAGAAAATCTTACTGACTCCAAACATATGAATGGTTTAAATCAGTGTAATATTTGTATTATTTATGAACTTTGAACAGTGGCTAAAATATTAAATCGAGTAAACCTGTTAGTATTTAGTATCAGTAATAGCTGGTAGGTTATTAGTGATCTTAGCATGAACAACTGACTGTAGATTAAAACATTTCTCTAGAAGACTGACATGATCTCATCACAGCAATTGTTATTTGGTCATTTAAAAAGATTTTAGGTGCATAGGCACCTATTAAATCCATTCATTTTCTGCTTCTGCTTCTTCCGCTCTTGAGTCTATGGAAGCCAAGTTATGAAATTTGGCACACTGATAGAGGACAGTCTCAACATTTACCATAGCACATTTGGAGTCTCTAACTCAAACTCTCTAGCGCCACCAACAGTTCAAAAAATTGCACTCATGTTTATGCTAATAACATTTGAACCATACGGGCTAGAAACAAAATTATATTTTCTTTTGATTCCTTGGCTCAAGATGATTCAATACCGAAACCAGATCCTCTTCAGACCATGTCAGGAAAAAAAAAGTGATGGAATTCAAGTTGATTAGTCAAACCGTTCTCGAAAAACATGCGAATGAAGAGCGCACCAAAGTGGACATGAGGCTATATCTCCGCAACGCTTTAGCATATTAAAACCAAAATTGGTGTGTCTCATAATAACCATGACCTGAGGCTGACTGCACAGTTTCAGCACAGTGCCACCTAGTGGTCAGGAGATATGAAAAATGGACGTTTGTGCTTATAACTTCTGAATGCTTTGGCCAAAAATCACATGACTAGTCTCTATAGATTGGGTACAACATATAATTTGAACAATACCCATATTTTTTTTACCACATGGGCCATTTTGGGGATCATTCATTTTGAATTTTTTGTAAAATGCTATTGCAGTTGTCACTGGGGAGGTACCTTTCACTAATATGTACACTTTAGGTGCCAATATGCACTTTTAAGGTACTATTATGCACTCTTTAGGGGTAAATAAGGTACAAAGGTGTGCTTTTTTTCAAAGGCAGCGCCCCAGTGACAGCTTTTGTACCTTCTTTATTTTTTTCTGAGAGTGCATGCACACGTGTGTGAGTGTGTGTTTATAGACACGTAGATTTACTTGAGCTCAGCGTTGACTCTATAAAGTCTGAGACTCGCTGTGGATTCTGCTGAGCAGGCTTGAGCTTTTGATTTACTTACAGCACTGACACACACACACACACACACTGCTGTTGAATGTAGAGGAGATATAGCGCTCAAGGGTGAGTGGGCCTCAGGAAGAGTGATGTGTTATGTGCTCAATGGCCCTCCGGCGTTCAAACACACACACACACATATACATATAAGCAGTGTACTGTTACCTATGCAGCGCTCATAAATATTAATGTGCTGTGTTCTTCAGAAGTGCTGACATCCGGTCTTCCAGACTCAAAGTCTTCTGGGATGCGTCCCATATCAGCTGTGCTCTTCTCCCCTGGCTGTGTGGCCTCCGTAGGGACCCTACAGAGGGAGTACAGTGGGAATCAGTGACGGTGTCGGCGGGATCTGAGCGCTTTAACTGCAGTGCGATAATAAATCAAACTCCCTGTCACCCACGCTTAACAGAAAATACACAATAGATGCGTGAAGCGGGTTTTGTAGGGTTATTAACAGTGCTGGAAGTAGTTTGTGGCTTTTCAGTAAAATATATTCGGTTCATGATCTACTGCTGGACATCATCACGTGGGTGGGAATCCTGCTGTCTCTGGTCTGTCTGCTCGTCTGCATCTTCACCTTCTGCTTCTTCCGCGGCCTGCCGACCGACAGGAACACCATCCACAAGAACCTGTGCATCTCGCTCTTCATCGCTGAAACACTCTTCCTCACTGGCATCAACCGCGCTGACCAGCCGGTAAGACACACACACACACACACACACACACACTCACTCACTCACTCACTCACACACACACACACACACACACTCAAACACACATGAATAGCTATTATAGCTTGTATTGATATTTTGAATTTGATTTTATTTTTGTTTTACATTTTCATTTCAAATTTGGTTTAGGTTTCAGTAATTTTGTTATGTGCTTTTGACATTTTTATTTAGTGTTTTTAGTGTGTTTATATAATTTTTATTCATTTTATACTTCAGTTTTAGTGTTAGTTTTTTACTATATAATAGTGCTGTCAAATGATTAATCGCATCCAAAATAAAAGTTTTTGTTTACATAATATATGTGTGTGTACTGTGTATGTTTATTATGTATATATAAGTACACACATATACAGCATATATTTTGAAAATATTACATGTATTTACATGTATAAGTTTATATTCATGTAATTTATATTATATATATAAATATATTTAATATATAAACATAAAATATTTATCTTAAATATATTTGTGTATGTGTGTGTAATTATATATACATAATAAACATACACAGTACACACAAATATATTATGTAAACAAAAACTTTTATTTTGGATGTGATTAATCGCGATTAATTGTTTGACAGCACTAATATGTATATATATATATATATGTATGTGTGTATGTATGTATGTATGAAAAAATTAACACTGATGATTGTTTTAAGCATAAACCTCTTAAACTTTCGGTTGTCAGTAGAGTAAGAAAAATTACAATTCTAAAACTAATTCAAAATATATACTCACTGGAAAATGATTATTATTATTTTCTTATTATCTTGCACAGTTTTGATGATAATTACCCTGATCTTGTCATTACATTTACATTGTTTACCACAGTTTCATTTTTTAAGCATAAATAACAGTACATTTTCTTAAATGTATGCTTGCCAGTGGGGTAGGAAATATAGACATAATTTAAAATACACATTCACTGAAAAAAACAAATCTTATCTTGCACAATTTTGCTCCTCAGGTAAATTTAGTTTTAACAAAGTTTAGATATTTTTACTGATAAATAATATGGTTTTTGCACTTCTTTTCACTGCTTTTTCCGTACTGTGCAGCTGGGAAGATCGTGTGTTCGGACACGGGATGTTTTAAATGGCTGACTGCATGTATTTATTAGTTCATGAGAGGGTGAAATAGCACAAGTGTGTGTGTCATAAAGATTTAATGAGAGAGCGTTCAGTGTGTGTGACTCTAATGCAGAACATCATGCATGATTCATGATCTTTAAAGCCTCTTATTTCATATTTTTCAATTATCTGAGAAGGTTTGTGAGGTCGCAGAACAGCATCCATCATTGTCCACGTAACGAGAGCGTTTGTGTGCGTCTTTCAGATCGCCTGTGCCGTCTTCGCGGCTCTGCTGCATTTCTTCTTCCTGTCTGCGTTCACGTGGATGTTTCTGGAAGGCGTTCAGCTCTACATCATGCTGGTGGAGGTGTTTGAGAGCGAGCATTCACGCAGGAGGTATTTCTACCTGGCCGGATACGGCATTCCTGCGCTCATCGTGGCCGTTTCTGCCGCAGTGGATTACCACAGTTACGGGACGGACAGAGTGTGAGTCTCACACACACACACACACACACACACACTCACACACTCAC
>NW_015661023.1:676679-683801 GCF_001515625.1 Sinocyclocheilus rhinocerous | reverse complement strand
CACACACACACACACACTCACACTCATACGCATGCGCATGCACACACACACACACACACACACAAACACACACAAATCTGAGTGTTCATCAGTGTTCATCTTGACAGAAATTTTTTATTTAATTTTAGTCACAGTCTTCACTGCAAAACAAGTCTTATCTTATTATTTTAGTCTTGTTTCCAGGAGGGAAAAAACTAAATTAAGTACATTTTGCTTAAAATAAGTACAATTATCTGCCAGTAGGGTAAGTAAAATACTCTTGTTTTTAGAATATTTTACTTAGCCCACGGGCAGATAATTTTACTTGTTTTAAGCAAAATGTACTTAATTTAGTTTTTTCCCTCCTGGAAACAAGACTAAATATCTTACGTAATTTTGCTTATCTAGTAAATGCATCTTAATTTAAGAATTTTTAGATATTTTGACTAGAAACAAGACAAAAATAATAAGTAAGATAAGTTTCTTCTTTTTTTTTTTCTTTTTTTCTTTTTTTTTGCAGTGTTTGGACTAAAATTCCATTTAGTTTTATTCACATTTTGATCATCTGAATTGTTTTAGTCTTAGTCTAGTTTTAGTCGTCAGTAGATTTAGTCAACTAAAATCGAATGGATTTAGTTACAGTGTAATGCATTTATTAAGCATTTCTCTAAAATTTCCAAACTCATTGTGTATTCCTGGAGAAAGCATCTGGTAATATGAATGATTTGAACATGCAATGTAGACACAGATTTAACTGCTTTGACACATAACATGTCTTTATCTCAAAATGAAATAAAACTACTTCTCATAAAGAAACAAGAACATGGTCCTCTTTTGAAATACCAAATGAAATACCAATGGTTATATAATTTGCATTCTTTATAACAACTTGCATACAACATCCTTCATTCTTTCAAGCAGACATATTTATTTATCTAAATTAGAATTAGATTAATCCTTATTAGTGCTACTAAAGTGATTCATTCAAGAGCAGTGAGTGATTTTCTCTTTCTTTTGTTGATTTGTTAACAACAAGGACACAGACAACAGAAACTAAATTAATCTGCTGTCCCTTTAAAAATGAATGCACACAGATTCAATATACTGCTACACACATCCGATATTCTCCCAGCAGTTTACATTCACTGAAGATGTAATCTGGTGATCTTACATGAATAATGTCCAGTCGTCCCTCCCTAATATTTTCGTCTCGTTTATATTCGTTGACAAAAATGTCAATGGATTTTCGTCATTGTTTTTGTCATTCAAAAAGAGTTTTTATTTCGTTATCGTCTCGTTTTCGTCAGTGAATAAATGTTATTGACGAAAATCATGAAAAAGTATTCGTCAATGAAATTAACACTGGTCCTCACGCAAAGTCTTGCTGAAATCTGTGTGTGTGTGTGTGTGTGTGTGTGTGTGTGTGTGTGTAGTCGCAGGAGGGATGACGTTTAGTCTAATGTTGCGGAAATTAAAGTCTGAATAATTGAAAGAACTCTCATGTATCAGCCAAAAGACACAAGAACCTTGGAAACAACCTGCAGTATTACTTCCTCTCTGTGTGTGTGTAGATTTGATGCTTGAGTGATATGTTTTTCTCTCATTTTCAGTTGCTGGTTGCGGTTGGATACTTATTTCATCTGGAGTTTTATAGGCCCCGCCACCCTCATAATCATGGTAACCAGCTCTGATTTAAAACACTCCTGGGGCCTGTTTCATAAAACAAGTTTACCAAATAAGCCAGGTTTAGTTCAGTTAGTCTGACTTATTGTCAGTTGATTTGGTTCAAAATAAGTCAGAATAATTGAAATAAGCCTGGCTTGTTTGGTAAACTTGTTTTATGAAACAGCCCTCTGTTCTCCTCACGTGTGAATCCTCAACTAATCATGTGCTTCCGTTCTTCCCAGCTGAATGTGATCTTCCTGGGAATCGCTCTCTACAAGATGTTCCACCACACCGCCATCCTGAAGCCAGACACTGGTTGCCTTGATAACATCAAGTAAGCCTGACAGTGAGGGGTGGGGCCTGTGGGATGGGCTGTTTGGAGGGAGGAGCCTTTGATGGGTGGGGTATATGGTGGGTGGAGTTTATGAAGAGCTGGAGACTGTGGCATGGGCTCTTTGGAGGGAGGAGCCTTTGATGGGTGGAGCCTATGATGGGTGGAGTCTGAGAGGTTGAGCTTGTGAAGGGGTGGAGTCAGTCGTAGGTGGGGTCTATGAAGGGTGGGGCATCTGGTGGATGTGTTCTGCTAGGGTGGAATCTTTGAGAGGTGTTGATTATGATAGGTGGAGCAAGTGGGATTGGCCCTTTAGAGGGAGGAGCCTTTTTAGGATGAGGTTTGTGAGAGGTGGAGCTTGTGAAAGGGTGGAGCCAGTAGTCTATAAAGGGTGGGGTATCTGGTGAATTTGTTCTGTTAGGGTGGAGTCTTTGCTGAGGAGCCTTTAAGAGGTAGGACCTGTTGTGTGTGAGGTGAATTTATATGAGGGATGGAAATTGTGGTGGGTGAGGTCGTTGAGGGATGGAAGGTGGTCTCTTTTGGTAGGTGAGGTGTGGTTGGTGAGGGGTGGGGCTTGTGGCATGGGCTCTTTAGAGGGGGATCCTAAGATCTTTTTCCTGGTGCCTGTTTCATAAAACAAGTTTACCAAATAAGCCAGGTTTAGTTCAGTTAGTCTGACTTATTGTCAGTTGATTTGGTTCAAAATAAGTCAGAATAATTGAAATAAGCCTGGCTTGTTTGGTAAACTTGTTTTATGAAACAGCCCTCTGTTCTCCTCACGTGTGAATCCTCAACTAATCATGTGCTTCCGTTCTTCCCAGCTGAATGTGATCTTCCTGGGAATCGCTCTCTACAAGATGTTCCACCACACCGCCATCCTGAAGCCAGACACTGGTTGCCTTGATAACATCAAGTAAGCCTGACAGTGAGGGGTGGGGCCTGTGGGATGGGCTGTTTGGAGGGAGGAGCCTTTGATGGGTGGGGTATATGGTGGGTGGAGTTTATGAAGAGCTGGAGACTGTGGCATGGGCTCTTTGGAGGGAGGAGCCTTTGATGGGTGGAGCCTATGATGGGTGGAGTCTGAGAGGTTGAGCTTGTGAAGGGGTGGAGTCAGTCGTAGGTGGGGTCTATGAAGGGTGGGGCATCTGGTGGATGTGTTCTGCTAGGGTGGAATCTTTGAGAGGTGTTGATTATGATAGGTGGAGCAAGTGGGATTGGCCCTTTAGAGGGAGGAGCCTTTTTAGGATGAGGTTTGTGAGAGGTGGAGCTTGTGAAAGGGTGGAGCCAGTAGTCTATAAAGGGTGGGGTATCTGGTGAATTTGTTCTGTTAGGGTGGAGTCTTTGCTGAGGAGCCTTTAAGAGGTAGGACCTGTTGTGTGTGAGGTGAATTTATATGAGGGATGGAAATTGTGGTGGGTGAGGTCGTTGAGGGATGGAAGGTGGTCTCTTTTGGTAGGTGAGGTGTGGTTGGTGAGGGGTGGGGCTTGTGGCATGGGCTCTTTAGAGGGGGATCCTAAGATCTTTTGGGGGTGGATTCTTGTGGGTGTAGTCTCCGAAATATGGGGTCTGGGGGTGGAGTCTGTTGGACTTGGTCTTCTGTGGAGGAGTCTTTCATAGGTGGGGCCTGTGGAGGGTGGTGTCTGAGAGGTTGAGTTTGTGAAGGGGTGGGGCCAGTCGTAGATGGGCCTGTAAAGGGTGGGACATCTGGTGGATGTGTTATGTTACGGTGCTGTCTTTGAGAGGTGTGGATTATGAAAGATGGAGCAAGTAGGATTGGCTCTTTGGAGGGAGGAGCTTTTGAAAGATGAAGCCTGTGGTGGGTGGAGCCAGTCATGAATGGTGGGGCATCTGGTGGATGTGTTCTGTTAGGGTAGAGTCTTTGAAAGGTAGCACCTGTGATGGGTTGAGTCTTAAATTTAAATGTGAATTTATATGATGCATGGAGCTTAGGTGTAGTCTGTGAGTTGTGGAGCCTTTAGGGAGGAGCCTTTAAAAGGTGGGGCCTGTGGTGGGTTGAATCTATGAAAAGTGACTATGTGAAGGGTGGAGTCAGCAGTAGGTGGAGTCATTGATGGGATGGGTTCTCTGGTGGGTGTGGTCTGTGAGGGGTGGGGGCTTTGGGGAGGAGCCTCTGAAAGGTGGGTCTGTGCTGGGTGGGGTTTTTGAGACATCTAAAAATGATTGTGCTGTTCATCATTCCTTCAGTGATGGCTAATAATCAGAGTGGAGTGCCATATGCTTTGCTTTCGAAATGCATCAGGACTAGGCATTAGCGTTTACCCTACAAATGTAATGTGATGTCCAAATGTGGTTTTACAAAACATTTTAGACTAAATTTTCATCTATATTTCGCTCAGATCAGTTGACTAGCTCAGTTTGTTCAAGTAACCTGACAAAACCAATGGCAGGTAATGGGACGGAAAAGTGGAAACGTGTTTGGAAACAGTCATTATGCTGCTCTCAGAAATGACACACTTAATGTCTATAAACAGAAATGTAAGCGGACCATTGAACATCTACAGAGAAACTGGTATGGCTCATTTTTTATATTGTTGTTGTAGGTTGAGGTGAAAGTAAAACTGGCACAGGTATCCCATGATGTGCGTGTGTGTCCATCTGTGTATTCAGTGGGGAGGTTGTCGTTACCTGAAGATCTGTGCTATTTCACAGGAAAGAGCAGCAGACATTCTGCCCAAATTAACCTCCGCATGCACATGAATATTCATCACCGGAGCCACACAGCAGCCACTCAGGAGAGCAGAGTGCTGAAAGGACTATAAATATGCTAATTTATGTCTGTCCCCTCAGATCCAGCATAGAGAGCAGGACAGTGAGATGATGTGTGTGTGTTCAGTTGTTCATGTGTGTGCTTGTGTGTGTGTGATGCATGCTATTCAGACACTTTGAGCCAATGATCTTGTAGTATTACTGCTGTGGATGAGACGAGATTTCACAGTGCATCACCGCATGTTAAAGGGACAAACTGGACTGACGTGTCCTTTCACCCAGAGAACTGTGATGGACATCTGATTGAAGTGAATACATGCATTTTTGCAAAGTATGTATTGATTTGGGGAGGAGGGGGGCCTTGGAGTAAAAAAGGTTGAGAACCACTGGCTTAGACAAATGTTTCACATGCTGAGAATGCTAACCTAACATATAAGTATATAAACCATAAATGTTTAAGAATCACTAACTCTGGGCGTTTCATGATCAGTTAGATCTTAAACCGCACGTTCACGCCAGAAAACTACTAAAAACTAGTAGATCATCTACTCTTCCCTGTGGATTACCTCTGACCTGCTTTCTGTACAATCTGAATTTCTGTGTATTGAATTTTAGAGCATTGAATTTGATGTTTCGAATTTCCTCTTCATCTTGAAAACTTGAAGCTGTATTTTTAAAAACTGGATATTTGCATTCTAAGATTTCAGAAAAAAAAAAAAAAAAAAATTGCTGTTTGAAAATACATGTCTATAAATAAACATATTCAGTTGTGTTAAATTTCAAATGTTTAATATTCAAGTTCAAAAAAATCTAATTCAGAACTATGTTAAATGCCACATAATATTCAGTTTTGTTAAATGACACTTGAAATAATTCAAATTTACACAATACAAATTCAATTAGTTTTGTCATATTATAAGCTCCATATTGTTTCTGTTTAAAGGTTTTTCACCTTTCTGCTACAAAATTGTCACCTTTCACCATAATTGATGCACATAAAAGAAGAGTGGAATCCAGTTAAGGCCTCCGTTGATAATGTGTCTCTTTCAAGTGGGGAAATTGTGCACGAAAAGAAATAACTTGACAAGGGTATAGATTGATGATGTAGAGACTCATTTGATTATGTCCTTTGCAATGTTTTATGAGACTGAACGATCACTGTTACTCTGCTGTCAAGATTCCCAGAGTGACAGCTTCTCTGATTGGTGGATCCTGCTTGAGGATTATGGGTAGTGTAGTGTGTAGTTCTCAGTCTTCAGTTTTGGTCCTCATGTTATCTCTGTCTCGAGCGGTTTATATGTTATTGCTGAATCACTTTCTCTGTGGAAGAAACAAATGGGACTTTTACTTCCAGAGCCCTGCTGCTGCTGCTGCGCTCTATTATGGAGAGTTTGTTAGAAATATTTCTTGATATTCATGATGAAGGGGACCGTGTAAAACCGAATGACAACAGCGGAGGTGATGAGTTTGATTAATTCACGAGCGAGGGTCTTATTACAGCCACACATCTCCTCCCTCCATGGGGTCTGAGATTAAATGGATAATTCTTGTAATCAGGCGTTCTATTCATGCTAATAATGAGATAATGACAGTCTCTTGTTAGTAGTTTTCATACTCGGCTGTTTAGTTTGATCTGTAGACGTCTGATTGCTTGCTCTAATAAGAGACTAAACAGAAACACTTACAAAACTGTGAGTGTGTTTATATGTTGATGTTCAACCCCAAAATCTCATCTCATGATATGAGTAATTCTGTATTCTATATAATGGAGTCTACACAATTCTTTGAAAGAGTCTCTTTTTCTCACCAAGGCTGCATTTATTTGATCAAAAGTACAATACAAAATTGTGAAATATTATTAGAATTCAAACTAGC
Organism: Sinocyclocheilus rhinocerous; assembly: GCF_001515625.1. NCBI lineage: Eukaryota > Metazoa > Chordata > Actinopteri > Cypriniformes > Cyprinidae > Sinocyclocheilus > Sinocyclocheilus rhinocerous. The sequence continues at coordinate 677,224 of NW_015661023.1, read as the reverse complement.
GGTTTTTTTCTATGAATATATGTTAAAATGTAATTTATTTCTGTGATCAAATCTGTATTTTCAGCATCATTACTCCAGTCTTCAGTGTCACATGATCTTCAGAAATCATTATAATATGCTGATTTGCTGCTCAAGAAACATTTCTAGTTATTATCAATGTTGAAAACAGTTTCACATTTTTTTTTCAAAGAACAGCATTTATTTCAAATAGAAAGCTTTTGTAACATTATTAATGTCTTTACTTCACTTTCGATCAATTTAATGCACTCTTGCTGAATAAAAGTTTTCATTTCTTTTAAAAAGCGTCCCATCTAGGAGGGTGCTGACATGTCAAATGATTGACAGGTGGCAGCTGCTATTTATAACTAAGTGGGCGGGGCACTGTCCCTCAAGGGACATTTTATTGGCCAGCCATTTAGCAACGCCCTCTTCAGATGCTGACGCTGTCTATATTTCTGGCCCACTTTTCCAGATGAGGCAGACTGTAAATTATAAAAGTCTATATGTGCTGTTACACACACACACACACACACACACACACACAC
>NW_015661023.1:667886-676438 GCF_001515625.1 Sinocyclocheilus rhinocerous | reverse complement strand
AGCAAAGGGTCTGAATATTTAGGACCATGTGATATTTCAGTTTTTTTTTTTTAATAAATCTGCAAAAATGTCAACAATTCTGTGTTTTTCTGTCAATATGGGGTGCTGTGTGTACATTAATGAGGAAAAAAAATTAACTTAAATGATTTTAGCAAATGGCTGCAATATAACAAAGAGTGAAAAATTTAAGGGGGTCTGAATACTTTCCGTACCCACTGTATGTTAAAATGTAATTTATTGCTGTGATCAAATCTGTATTTTCAGCATCATTACTCCAGTCTTCAGTGTCACATGATCTTCAGAAATCATTATAATTTGCTGATTTGCTGCTCAAGAAACATTTCTAGTTATTATCAATGTTGAAAACAGTTTCACTTTTTTTTTTCAAAGAACAGCATTTATTTCAAATAGAAAGCTTTTGTAACATTATTAATGTCTTTACTTCACTTTCGATCAATTTAATGCACTCTTGCTGAATAAAAGTTTTCATTTCTTTTAAAAAGCGTCCCATCTAGGAGGGTGCTGACATGTCAAATGATTGACAGGTGGCAGCTGCTATTTATAACTAAGTGGGCGGGGCACTGTCCCTCAAGGGACATTTTATTGGCCAGCCATTTAGCAACGCCCTCTTCAGATGCTGACGCTGTCTATATTTCTGGCCCACTTTTCCAGATGAGGCAGACTGTAAATTATAAAAGTCTATAACTGCTGTTACACACACACACACACACACACACACACACACACACTCACACAGAGTCTGGTCAGCTATCTTTGTAGGGACTCTCCATAGGCGTAATGTTTTTTCTACTGTACAGGACCGTTAACAGCAGCAGCACTGATGTTCACAAACCTGAACAAACACATGACTCTGTGGTGAACATAAATTAAAGGGATGGTTCACCCAAAAATGAAAATTTGGTCTTCATTTAGTCATCCTTGTGTGGCTCCAAACCTCTAAGCCTTATATCTACAAAATATCTACGAAAGATGAAGATGAAAGTTTTTGTCCAAACAATGAAAGTCAATGGGGTCCAACATTGGATTCTGATGACTTTTACTATATGGACAAAATACACTGAGACGGTTTTCAAAAGTATAATTTTTTGTGTTTTCACAGTCAAACACTTTTGGAATAACATGAGGGTTTATAAAATGACATAGTTTTCAATTTTGACTGCTATCTCTTTAAACAGAAATGCATTAGTAATAGCAGCTCAAATCTAAAGCTGCGAAGCTCAAGCTCAGCTGAATGTTTCACTGCGCCTCCAGTATTAATGTATTAAGACTATTTACAGCAGATTTTAATGTGACTTATCTGATCAGAATCATTTAATAATATTTGCTTTAAGAGCTCATGTATTACAAAACGCAAAGCCAATTTATCCTCTCATTTCTTATGAATAATTATAAAATTGTTTTGCATCCAACAAGAGCTGAATAAACAAATAAAATAACAAGAGATTAAGTACTTTTCATTTCTAAAGTATTTCAGTAACTGAATCACCCGAAAAAGACATTATTGCATGGGTATCTACTACAAGTATTAACAGAGGTATCGTTTTTTCTTAAAAAAAAAAAAAAGCTTGACAAACTATTTCAAGGTATTTTGAATTGTTTGAGTGTTGTGTTACCCCCGTTGTCATTGCTTCTTTGTAAGTTTAATTTTATTTCATCATTGTTATGCATTTCAAAGGAGTTATTTTGTGTGTCTGTTTCATTCTTTCATTTCTCTGTTCTTGTCTTCTGCTGATGTTTGTCCAGCTATCGCTCTTATGACGGCTGTGTCATAGTGGAGTGGCACTGGTAAGATTAGCCTGTTTTTCCACCTGTCATCTGTCCTTCTGAGCTCCTGAATCCGCTTGACGTGTGTGTGTGTGTGTGTGTGTGTGTGTATACATATGTGTGTGTATATACATATGTGTGTGTGTGTGTGTGTGTGTGTGTGTGTGTGTATACATATGTGTGTACATATGTGATATTCAGAGATTTTATTAGGATATAATAGTTATTTATTAACATGATACAAATCCACTGCATTAGTGTATAACACTACATTCAATGTGCTGTAGTTTCCATTCATCTCAATGGCAGCTGAAGTAGACAAAGTTTTAGAAATGCATTGCCTGCATGCTGCCATCTTTGCTCATGGGGACATTTTGACTTTGCCCTTATGCGAAATAAAGAAAAACAACAGCAGCGAGAACTATACAGCCTAAAATAGCAGAGTTTTCAAGAGCACCAATATGTCATAATCATCATTTCGCGTGTGTGTTTGACTCTGATTGACGTGGGCGTTCTGGGTTTGATCCGTGTGTCACGAGCCATTCCTTTTATTCATTAATCTGTGACTCAGTTAAACCCACTCTAGAGAGTTCTGCACGTGTCTTCATCGCTCAGCACCTCGACGGCATTATTCACATCTCCGTCAAGACTTTCTGCCTCCAACTAACTCAATTACGGCTGCCATTGGGATGCAGATTCGCTCTTGAGACGGAGCGAGACGATATGACAAATTGCTGCTAATTCACTTAAACGCTTTAAAAGCGCTCTCTTTATCATAATTCACGTTCATTTGAACCCGGCGATCCCATACCTGAGGGAGGAGAGGCTCTTGTGTTTGTTAAACTCCCAGCAACGAGTCGCCAGTATCTCGTTCAATTAAACTTCAGATGCACCGGGGGTTTTTCAGCACGAGTGTGTTTTAGAGACGGTGAAGCAAGGTGTGAATGACTTACATCTGCATACTGTAGCTGCAGGAGAAACGAAGGGATGAGGTTTCCGGATCGGTGTGAGAAATACGGGATATTATTCCCTCGAGACAAGAGCGAGAAATGGAGATTTAACACTGGTGAAGAGACTCCGACAAGAGCGTGAGCTAATTAAGAGTTTTGTAATGTGCGATTGGTTTGGCGCTTTCCACAAATTCATTACACTGTCGCATGCCTTTATAAAGCGTTAGACCATCTGTCCAGGATTTTAAATGGAATGCAAATTCTACCACTTCTTGCATTATTAAATAATGCATTATTAAATTCTTGCATTATCTGTGGCAATCTGCCGTCTGTAAATCCAAGGTTTGATCAAACTGATTGCAGAGTACTGAGTTATAAAGTGAGCATCAGTTGGGCCTCATTTAAAACACACTATAAACACACATCACTGTAACTTCATTTATTATCTGAAAAAAGCTATTCGAGTTTATAATATTTATCTTTATTGTTCTTGTTGAGACACATCAAACACGTCCATTATTGCCTGCTCTCGCCTTAAAAAAAAACATCTTGAAATTTGCTCTTGATCTTCACATAAATATCACACACAAATGCCATGATCATGTTTTCCAGTCTCTCTCATTTACCGAGTTAAAGTTAGTTAAATAGTAACATTAATATATGTTTATGCATGAACATATATATAAGAGCCCTGCTTATATAAGATTTGTTTCTGAAGGTTAAGCACCGTCTTTCTCTTACCGTTTGTTGGAAAAGAAAATAATTGCTTCATTTGTAAGAGCTTCTGGCTCTGTTTTATATCATATTTGTGAAAAATGCTAATTATAATCCATTTTATATGCATTCTGAATGTATTGTTATAATTCACCTTGATCAGCTGTATGTTCTCACACAAAGTTACATGCAGCTAATTGTCAAGGTGATTGTGTGTGTGTGTGTGTCAGCAGTTGATCTTGTTTATGTATTGCGGTTGGTTCCGTCTTGTCTTTCTACATAAATTATTGCTTATGTTAGAGCCGGACGATATATTGAATATTAATGATTTTGCTTGTGATTTAAATTAGCCAATATCTTGAATATCTCAGTGATTTTAATGCTGTTTTTATTTTGGCCATAAATAGGCTTACTGCAGTAGTCGGTGTCATCGGTTTTACACATTTTGCTTTTTTATAGAATTAAAAACTATTTAGTTCAGTTGAACCACGGATGCTACAAGAAGAGAAGACAAAAGCACCTGTTTGACTATTTCTAATATAAGTGAGTTTGTCTTTGTTTTATTGTTAAAATAATAATGAGCCACAAGCTAAGCATTATTTTTAAAGTAAGGGGGAATCCACAGATCTTTCATATATTTGTGTTTGTCATTGCACTCTTTTATTGTTGTTTTTCAATTAGAGTAATTTGTTTGTTCAAAGAAAGAGAAAAATGTCATGCTCAAAGTAAGCACTATACTGTAGGTGCCGAGCATCATTAGCTCTGTCTCCATCCACAGCTGGAAATTTGCACCTGTTTGACTATTTCTAATATAAGTGAGTTTGTCTTTGTTTTATTGTTAAAATAATAATGAGCCACAAGCTAAGCATTATTTTTAAAGTAAGGGGGAATCCACAGATCTTTCATATATTTGTGTTTGTCATTGCACTCTTTTATTGTTGTTTTTCAATCATGCTCAAAGTAAGCACTATACTGTAGGTGCCGAGCATCATTAGCTCTGTCTCCATCCAAAGCTGGAAATTGAGCTTGTGTGCAAAATTTGAATATTGCAAAAAATATATATATTTGGGAAACTGGTGCAAAGTCTTAATAATTAAAATGAATGAATGCCCTCTATTTCCCTATGTAATAAATGACTTGAGCCAGACAAAACGCAATAACAAACGTTGTCATCTTACCTTGCATTCGGATGCCTGATGTTTGGGAATGCAGACGTGTGGAAGTTTATGCGCATTTTTAGAATTTATCCAAATCTTGGCGTTTCCATCTAGCATTTATTTATGCAATATCCCAAAATGTGCATAAAAATAGGTGGATGGAAACATAGCTACTGACAAATATCTTGTACAATGTAGTGTAACCGGTAACAGCGTTTTTGTCACAAGTTTATTAATCGATGGGGAAATTTCCACACCATGGCATCTATCCTTCTGTTCTTGAGAGTGTGAGAGCATGAAGACAGAGATGTTTTAATAGTGTCTCTGATTTAAAATTGAGTACAACAATGTCGTTAAGTTTCTGCAACCCAGTTCCAGTTGTTATGTTTTCATATGTTCAATTGTTTTTGTAGAAATATGTCGATTTTGATGCGGTTTCATTACTGTACTGTTATATTTGTGAAATATTAATGGATATGATTAGATCTCACCCAGCCCTGATCAAACCTCATTTCCCTTCACATTCTGCTCTCAAGTGTCCATTTATTTATTCTAACTTTCTGTTGCTTTTCCTTTTTCCACTTTTCATTCTTCAGTTATGATGATTATGATCCGGAGATTAAGTAAGCAGATCCATCTTTCCTTCCCTCCAGCTCATATTTCTCTCTCTCCGCTCTGCTTCATAACAGCAAATAAACCCTCTTCACTCGCTTCCTGTTTTCACGTTTTCCTTCACGGCTCAATATGAAGTGCTGCCAATCACTCACACAACCTGTATGTGTGTGTGTGTGTGTGTGTGTGTGCGCGCGTGAGTGTGAGTGTGTGTGTGTGTGCGCGTGAGTGTGTGTGTGTGTGTGCGTGCGTGCGTGTGAGTGTGTGTGTGTGCGCGTGAGTGTGTGTGTGTGTGTGCGTGCGTGCGTGTGAGTGTGTGTGTGTGCGCGTGAGTGTGTGTGTGTGTGTGCGTGCGTGCGTGTGAGTGTGTGTGTGTGCGCGTGAGTGTGTGTGTGTGTGTGCGTGCGTGCGTGTGAGTGTGTGTGTGTGCGCGTGAGTGTGTGTGTGTGTGTGCGTGCGTGCGTGTGAGTGTGTGTGTGTGCGCGTGAGTGTGTGTGTGTGTGTGCGTGCGTGCGTGTGAGTGTGTGTGTGTGCGCGTGAGTGTGTGTGTGTGTGTGCGTGCGTGCGTGTGAGTGTGTGTGTGTGCGCGTGAGTGTGTGTGTGTGTGTGCGTGCGTGCGTGTGAGTGTGTGTGTGTGCGCGTGAGTGTGTGTGTGTGTGTGCGTGCGTGCGTGTGAGTGTGTGTGTGTGCGCGTGAGTGTGTGTGTGTGTGTGCGTGCGAGTGTGTGTGTGTTTGTCTCATTATCTGCTCATCATCTTCTCGGTGCCCTTAAAGTTTCCTGATGTGTGTCTCAAACCGTTTTATGACTCCAAATGGAGGCATTGAGAATCAGGACAAGGTCATTTTGACATTCAGTTCCAGTTGAAGATGTGATGGGAGAAAAGACTTCCTTCATAACGCTTTTGAGTGTTTATTAAGTGAATGATTCTTCAAATCGTGAGTCTTGTTGAGGTTTTCTGAGCAATCAGACTTAAGATTTTGACCTGTTGGACAGTAAAATGGGGGGGGTAATATAAACGTATATTTTAAAAGAGACCTTAGTCATGTCTATAAACCAAAATATCATTAAAAAAAACATGATAAATAAGAGACCTTAGTCATGTCTATAAACCAAAATATCATTAAAAAAAAACATGATATATGCCTCAGCAACCAGACATTTAAACATCGAACGAATTGGTGAATGATTCACTGACTTACTCATCAAGACAGTCACTTGTTTCATATTTAGAAGTATCATTTCATATTTATATACTGAAAATGTTTCAAAAGTGAAATTTTGAAACATGTCTCTAAACAGCGTTATTTATGCAATTGTAGTTGTAGTGTAAATGCATTCATGCCATCTCTGAGCTGCATCAATTTATTTAAGATTATTTGTTTTTAAAATAATGCTTGATGTATAGAAATATTAATTTCTGTCAAAAATAAATAAATAATGACCCCAAACATTTGAACGGTGCTTTTAGTAACATACGAAAAAAAAAAAAACATTTAGCATCGCAACACACTAAAACTTAAACAGAACAACACTCTAGTATAGACTTTAGGTAAAATGCATATTTCATTTTTCTAATCAAACCCAGGCTGAGTGATTTTTACAGCACATTTTCTACATTTATAGTTTTTTCCCAACTATAATTGTTCCTCAAAGATGCATTTGCAATGTTGTGCCAACTGAATGATCGACAGCTGAGTTAAAATCACTTCCTTCACAGCCTTTTAAATCCAGTTTCGTGCTGATGATTTATTCAGAAAATTTAGAAATAGAGTGTGTTTATTAGTCAAAATATTTGTTCTGAAATACAATCTCGCTGAGGCTTATTCTTTCATTTTTCGAAATTATAGTTAATGATAATGTTATGAAGTTTGCGTGTCCCATTAGTGGTATATTGGATGTAATCCATATGCAAATGTGTGTAATTTTGAAGTTAAATTGAGCTGGATAGAGTCAGTGGGGTGGATCTGTAGCCCCGCGGGTGAAAACAACACAACACGCGTCTCGTTACAGACTCGTACAACTCTCGCCGAATGAAAGAAAGAGATGCGGGATGGTATTTACAGGGGAGAGTTTGCTTAAAAATGACAATTCGGTCATGTTTATTCTGCTCAAGTTGCTCCAAAATTTTCTTTTGTGAAACACAGGATAAATTTAGCAGGAAGACTGAGCTGCTCTTCTGCGATCAACTAAAGACCAGTCAAACTCCAGAAAGGACAAAATAAGACCCATTAAAGCAGTGTGTAGGATTTGTGCGCTGTATTTCAAGTCTTCTGAAGTCGTCTGATAACTTTGTAGCTTTTGTTCGAATGAAAATCTTGGTAGCACTTTACTTAGAGCCTTTATGTATAATGCATTATAAAGGTGTTCATAATGTATGTTGTAATGCATCATATATTTTCATAAATAATTGTAAGCAAGGTTAAAATGCATTATACTACTTGAAGATTTGTTTGTCAGTAATGCATTATATTTTCTATATAGAGAAGTAATAAAATGGTTTATAACTCTAATATGTTTGGTGCATTACAAGGTTATTATAGTTATCTAAAAACTAAAATTGAAACTAAAATTAAAACCATTAAAAAACATTTTTGTTTCTTGAAATAAAATAAACATTAACTGAAATAAAATCAGCTATTTTGTATAAAATATGTTCATTTTAAATATTTAATTTTATTTTTAATTGTATTATTTAGCATTTTTAGCACATTATAAACATTTCCTGATCTTGTCCTTTACATTCAAAAGCAACAAACACATCACAGATCACACGACCTACTGTCACACAGTCTCAGCTTATCTGTGTCGTTAATGCTAACTAAAACCATTAAAAATTGTTTGCGGTGCATTCAATATTGCTGAAATAAAATATAACTATTACATTAAAAAAGAAAAGTAAAAAATTAAACAGAAATTAGAAATGTTGCCTTGGCAACTAACTTATAGAAAACAAGTTTAAGCATTAAAATTACAATTAAAAATGAAATAAATAATAAATTAAAGCTAAATAGGAATATTACAAAACTAATAAAAATGACAGAAAAACATAAAGTTGCTAAATTAAAATTAAAATGAATACCTGAAATAAAATTAAAATCGGTGTTATTAAGTAAAATTATTAAAATAATGTTTAATCATATCAATCGGCATCCTTCTGTCTCGAGAGACAATGGAGTATCTGCACCCGGGTCAGTCTGTTGTGGAATTGCAGTGCCTGCTGTGGCTAAACAGTCCAATATGAGAGCGGCAGAGTCTGTTGCAGTTACTACAGGTGAAGCCTGAGGCTGCTTCTGTGGGCACTGACTCTACTCTCTGCCGTCTGCGCTGCCTTTT
>NW_015661023.1:664143-667869 GCF_001515625.1 Sinocyclocheilus rhinocerous | reverse complement strand
GAACATGTTCTACAGAGTCTGACAACCAGCGTGTCAAGTTTTGTCTTCATTTGGAATAAAATTCCTATAGCTTCATATTTTGAAACCTAAGAAACATGTTAAATATTTTGATGAAAATGTGTGCTTGTGCTATATTTAAATAAATACCACTTGTCATAGATACATGTATACATTTTTAATGAGGCCAAGACATTCTACTTTTTGGGGCCACTGTAATTCAGGGATTTTTCTCTGGTCCATACATTATTTTTATGTTGCTTTTATACAACAGTTCAATAAACAAGAAGTTAAAGTGCGTTTACGCCATATCATAATTACCGCGATTACGATTCCAATTTGTAAAAAGCATTCACGTCCCCGTAAGAACTCGTGGAACTGGGAATTTTCTCATCTCATCTCATTCTAGTTATTGCTTTCTGAAAGTTTAAATATTAACTGTCGAAAACAGAAGTTTCGCCAAACATTGTTGTGTGTCCTATTGTGCTAAAGGGTCTATTACCACTGATCTATAATAGAGAACATTACAGAGATCAGTGGCTATTACCCACCTTATTCCAGTAGAATATCTACTCCTTTTCAGCACAACGCTCTTAATACAAGCAACGGATTGAAGAGCAAACACTAGAACACGGACTTCATTTATACCCTTTATACCCTTGGCTACTCACACTCTTCACAACACAATAGAACAGCACAATATATTAATTAAAATAATATTTAGTATAGAAATTGTGAATGGATAAATTAGCATTTTACAAATGTAAATGATGTAAACGTAAATATAAATAACTTTGATACTATAGTGTTATTATCTGCAATGTCGTATTGTGAACTTGACTATAAACTTTGATACAGTGTTACCTGAACTGTGGTAATGCAAACATGTAAATTTGAATGACTTTGATACCTACACTTTGGTAAACATATAAATATAGTAACATGTATAAGTAACTTTGATAAAGTGTTAAAGATTTCTTGGCAATATATCAATCGGCATCCTTCTGTCTCGAGAGACAATGGAGTATCTGCGCCCGGGTCAGTCTGTTGTGGAATTGCAGTGCCTGCTGTGGCTAAACAGTCCAATACGAGAGCGGCAGAGTCTGTTGCAGTTACTACAGGTGAAGCCTGAGACTGCTTCTGTGGGCACTGACTCTCCTCTCTGCCGTCTGCGCTGCCTTTTCTCCTCCCACTGGTCCTCTCTCTTTCCCTCGCTCGGCTTTGTGCTGGTCCTTACGGCGAGCCGCCAGCCGACACGGTCTGCGGCAGCAGCTTCCAAGTCTGCAGGATTCAGGCTTCTGGCTTTCAGGTCACGCTTGCAGGTGTCTTTATACCGGAGCACTGGTCTGCCTGTTGGTCTGGTGCCGGAGGCGAGCTCGCCATACATGATGTCCTTAGGAATCCGGCCATCCTGCATTCGGCAGACATGGCCGAGCCAGCGTAGGCGTCTTTGTGAAAGGAGTGCGTGCATGCTGAATGTTTTTGCCTGGGCCAGCACTTCAGTGTTTGGGACACGGTCCTGCCAGGTGATTCCAAGGATCCTTCTCAGGCAGCGCAGATGGAAAGAGTTAAGTCTGCGTTCTTGCCAGGTGTACATAGTCCACGTCTCGCTGCCGTAGAGAAGAGTGCCGAGGACATTGGCCTGGAAAACTTTCATCTTGTTGTTGGTGGTGAGCATGATATTGTTCCACACTCGTTTGGTCAGGCGGGCCATCGCTATTGACGCCTTGCCGATTCTGTTGTTCAGCTCGTTGTCCAAAGAGAGGTTGCTGGAGATGGTGGAGCCAAGATATGTAAAGTCCTCCACTACCTCGAGGGTGTGATCGCCGATGGAGATGCAGGGAGTGCTGCTGACATCCTGGCCCATGACGTTTGTTTTCTTTAGACTGATCGTCATCCCAAACTCATCAGAAGTGCGAGCGAAGCTGCTGATGAGACGCTGTAGTGCTTCCTCGGTATGGGCAGTCAGGGCGGCGTCATCAGCAAACAGCATCTCCCTAATCAGGACCCTGCGCACCTTGGTCTTTGCGCGCAGACGTGCAAGGTTGAAAAGGTTGCCATCGCTCCTAATATCAATCGGCATCCTTCTGTCTCGAGAGACAATGGAGTATCTGCGCCCGGGTCAGTCTGTTGTGGAATTGCACTGCCTGTGCCGGAGGCGAGCTCGCCATACATGATGTCCTTAGGAATCCGGCCATCCTGCATTCGGCAGACATGGCCGAGCCAGCGTAGGCGTCTTTGTGAAAGGAGTGCGTGCATGCTGAATGTTTTTGCCTGGGCCAGCACTTCAGTGTTTGGCACACGGTCCTGCCAGGTGATGCCCAGGATCCTCCTCAGGCAGCGCAGATGGAAAGAGTTAAGTCTGCGTTCTTGCCAGGTGTACATAGTCCACATCTCGCTGCCGTAGAGAAGAGTGCCGAGGACATTGGCCTGGAAAACTTTCATCTTGTTGTTGGTGGTGAGCATGATATTGTTCCACACTCGTTTGGTCAGGCGGGCCATCGCTATTGATGCCTTGCCGATTCTGGTGTTCAGCTCGTTGTCCAAAGAGAGGTTGCTGGAGATGGTGGAGCCAAGATATGTAAAGTCCTCCACTACCTCGAGGGTGTGATCGCCGATGGAGATGCAGGGAGTGCTGCTGACATCCTGGCCCATGACGTTTGTTTTCTTTAGGCTGATGGTCAGCCCAAACTCATCAGAAGTGCGAGCGAAGCTGCTGATGAGACGCTGTAGTGCTTCCTCGGTATGGGCAGTCAGGGCGGCGTCATCAGCAAACAGCATCTCCCTAATCAGGACCCTGCGCACCTTGGTCTTTGCGCGCAGACGTGCAAGGTTGAAAAGGTTGCCATCGCTCCTAGTGCGAATGAAGACACCATCTTCTGACTGACTGAAGGTGTGGCGCAGCAGCAGGGAGAAGAAGATGCCGAAGATTGTCGGGGCGAGGACACAACCTTGCTTCACACCACGTTTCGGATCGGGAAAGGTTCTGAAGATAGGCCATCATACTTATGACACTACACTTATGTAGTGTTCATTAATTTAAATAAAGCTGAAAAATATAAATATTATAGAGAAAAAAAAGCTTAAATGGAAATTGGAAAAGTTGCATTGGCAACTAACTGACAAAAAAATAAGTAGTTGTACTTAGTACGTAAGTACTAAAATTGCTACTTAAAATAAATTAAATTAAAGATAAATAGGAATATTAAAAACAATTAAAATACATTAAAATTAAAGGGAAAATAAAACGAATTCAAAATAATACAAACTATAATAATACATTAATAATATTAAAATAAAACAGCAGCCCGTTCAAAGTGGTTTAATGGCTTATAATTACAGGCCTGTTCACTACATTTTGTCATCTTGACATGAGGCCAAGTCAGTTTTCAGCTGATGGAGACATTTCAAGAGTTGATGAAACTTTACTGAACTAATTTCTAATGCTTCATCATTAAATAAACACTTCCATGAATTACACACAACCTTTACACAGTACATCAGTGGTGACAGTCCTGAAACAACAACGCCAGAGAAAACGCAATAAATGACAGCGGGTGCACGGTTTAATGGCTGTGGTGTGTGTGTCTGTGTCTGTGTGTCTGTGTGTCTGTGTCTGTGTGTGTGTGTGTGTGTGTGTGTGTGTGTTGTGTGTGTCTGTGTCTGTGTCTGTGTGTCTGTGTGTATGTCTGTGTCTGTGTGTGTGAGTGCGTGTCTGTGTGGGTGAGT
>NW_015661023.1:649982-663577 GCF_001515625.1 Sinocyclocheilus rhinocerous | reverse complement strand
CCCAAACTCATCAGAAGTGCGAGCGAAGCTGCTGATGAGACGCTGTAGTGCTTCCTCGGTATGGGCAGTCATCAGCAAACAGCATCTCCCTAATCAGGACCCTGCGCACCTTGGTCTTTGCGCGCAGACGTGCAAGGTTGAAAAGGTTGCCATCGCTCCTAGTGCGAATGAAGACACCATCTTCTGACTGACTGAAGGTGTGGCGCAGCAGCAGGGAGAAGAAGATGCCGAAGATTGTCGGGGCGAGGACACAACCTTGCTTCACACCACGTTTCGGATTGGGAAAGGTTCTGAAGATAGGCCATCATACTTATGACACTACACTTATGTAGTGTTCATTAATTTAAATAAAGCTGAAAAATATAAATATTATAGAGAAAAAAAAGCTTAAATGGAAATTGGAAAAGTTGCATTGGCAACTAACTGACAAAAAAATAAGTAGTTGTACTTAGTACGTAAGTACTAAAATTGCTACTTAAAATAAATTAAATTAAAGATAAATAGGAATATTAAAAACAATTAAAATACATTAAAATTAAAGGGAAAATAAAACAAATTCAAAATAATACAAACTATAATAATACATGAATAATATTAAAATAAAACAGCAGCCCGTTCAAAGTGGTTTAATGGCTTATAATTACAGGCCTGTTCACTACATTTTGTCATCTTGACATGAGGCCAAGTCAGTTTTCAGCTGATGGAGACATTTCAAGAGTTGATGAAACTTTACTGAACTAATTTCTAATGCTTCATCATTAAATAAACACTTCCATGAATTACACACAACCTTTACACAGTACATCAGTGGTGACAGTCCTGAAACAACAACGCCAGAGAAAACGCAATAAATGACAGCGGGTGCACGGTTTAATGGCTGTGGTGTGTGTGTCTGTGTCTGTGTGTCTGTGTGTCTGTGTCTGTGTGTCTGTGTCTGTGTGTGTAGGTGCGTAAAGAGTACGGGAAGTGTCTGCGGACTCACTGCTACAGCGGGAAGAGTGTGGACTCGTCTGTGGGTTCGGTGAAGAGCTCGTCGTCGCGCGGCCCGGGGCGATATTCCTCTGCGTCGCAGGTACAAACATACACAAACACAGCAGCACAAACACAAGAGATTTTGTGAGTGTCCATGTGTGTGTATTCTCTCTCACTCTCTCTCTTTCTCTCTCTCTCTCTCTCTCTTTGTCTCTTTCTCTTGTTTTCTTTCTTCTTTCATCACAAGGTTCATCACCCGCCTTGTATGACAAACTCCTCACAGTTACAGTATGAACAAGTAACTATCAGCTCTGTGACTTTCACACCACACGCCTGAGCAGCTCAGTGCATCGCTCTCTTTCACTTTCATTGTGTTAGAAGCAGTACTTCAGGAAGAGTCAGGGAGGGTTTTTTTATAAATGTACATTTTGTATACTTATGGTCAAAAGTTTGGAGTAATTGATATATTTTAATGTTTTTAAGTCTCTTCTGCTCACCAAAACTGCATTTATTTGATTAAAATTTACAGTGAAAACAGAAATATTGGTTTTCTATTTAATTGTGTATTTTTAAAAAAATTTAATTTATTTATTATTATTTATTAAAGCTGAATTTTCAGCATCATTACTCCAGTCTTCAGTGTCACATGATCCTTCAGAATCATATAATTAATAATTAATAATAAATAATAATTCCATTATTCCAAACTCTTAACCCATATTAATATTAATAATATTTTATTTTTTGTTTTATTTCATGTAAAACAATATTCAGTATGCAATGATGATCTTTTCTAACAGAAGTAATTTATATCATTGTCACATTACCTCCTTAATTTACATTTTTCATTCAGAATATGGTTTCCAATTATCATAAAACTAGATATTTTGCATTTTTAATCCAGTGTGGTGTTTTAATCCATTTGGAAGTGTGTTAAAATTGCAAGTAAAGATGGTTTAAGTTAAAGTCGTTGCAGATATTGTTTCCAGTTCGAGTTGGAAATATAAGGTCGAGCACTTTGCATTATGGGAAACATTATTAATTTATTTATATATATGCTTTTTACAATACATTCCGTTCAAAACCAAAAAATGCACTACTGTCTACTGCACATTTTGACAATAAGTTTATATAATAAAAAAAAAAGGTATTGCAGTATTTTACAGGAGAGGCAAGAAAAGATTAATTTGTTTGTGCTTTTTACAGTTCAATCTGTTCCAAAACTCTATTTCATGTATATTTACAGCACAAATATATAGAAATATTCACATGCTACATGCAGTATATATTTTATCCTGCAAAAGAAGTACTAGTCTTGTAGTTTTCTACAGGCTTTTTAGAATGAATTCAATCGCAACATTTAGAATTCATACTGAAGCGAGATGCAGGCAGGATTTCCATCGCATGTTGTCCTTGTCTCAAACAAATCTAAGGCTTTACATATCTGTGCTTTAATATCTCATTTCCATGGTAACGGTTTGTCTGGTTACCTGATCTCCATGGAGACGAGGTTTCCAATTTGACCTTTGGCCTTTCAGGAGTCGTGTGCAGACGTGTAACGAGAATCTGACATGCAGCAGAATCACGCTCGTCTGACCCGTGATAGTGTGTGTGTGTGTAAATGTCAGAGAGATGAGGAACAGACACACGATTCTTATACTGACAGTATACTGTATATACAGTATACTGACTTATACTGTTGGGAGCGTTTGAGATAGGATATAGCAAAAAATGACCATTTTGTCATGCCGTTCCAAAACTGTAATGTTTAAGAGATTGAAAGGCTGTTTGGTTTAATTTCTGACTGATTAGTGTGTAGCAGATGAAGTGATCTGTCTCTGATCATGCGAGGTAAGTGTGTGTGAAACGCTGTTGTTGTTCACAGAGCCGAATCCGCCGCATGTGGAATGACACGGTGAGGAAGCAGTCCGAGTCTTCATTCATGGCTGGAGACATTAACAGTTCAGCGACACTCAACAGAGGTACACACACACACACACACACACACACCATATACACTCACTCACACACACACACACACACACACACACCATATACACTCACTCACACACACACACACATGCACACACCATATACACTCACACACACACACACACGCACACACCATATTCACTCTCTCACACACACACACACACACACACACACACCATATACACTCACTCACATGCATATTTTCCTCCAATTTTATTCTTAATAATAATTAGCCTACTATATTATTAATAACAATATAACTATTTTTATTTTATATCTGTTATTAAAAATAAGAACATATGCAAATAAACAGTAGTTTAATCGAGAGCAGCGAGTCTTTTCTTTTAACGTTTGATTAACATTGAGACAGATCTGTATTAAGACCTACTGTAATGCATGGATCGAATATAATGTTAAACATCAGATTTTTCCCCAACCATTAACTAAGCGTTGATGTTAATGGATTATGTTTGTGTGAATCTCGCCAAGACATATTTTGCAATGATGCACTTTATTGGGAGATCGCGTAGAGGCGCATCTTCTGCACGCGCTTTGCAAATGTCACACAGCGCGATAGTTTTGTTTTCATCAGCATTGGTTTGAAAATCATATTTCACTGGTATGAATGATATGTCATCGAGAATTCGACATGAATATTCACAAAGCTGGAATGCTGCACTTTGGAACAATAGACCCTCAGCTTGTGGTGAGAAGCAGCAGCAGTCGCAAATAACATGCAATTCAGTGTCCAAAAACATTCAGTCACACTTAAGTATATTCTTTAAAGTATACTAAGTAATGAGTACTTGAACAGTATGCTAAAGTGTACTTGGTTTTCACAAGGGATATTAAAACACATTACATTTTACACACAGGCAATTCTACAAAAATTCACAGACTTCCTCTTATTTATATACTTTTGGCTAATTTGATTATGCTTCCAGCTACCAGCAAAGTTTAGTGCTCTTAGCTCGGTTTGACATGTTTTAGCATATTTATACTCATTCTAGAACTGAAAATCATGTCCTAAAATCTGAAATAAAGTCAGATCCTACTAAAAACAAGCTGAATTTGTCCAGCACCTGCAGAGTTTGTCGTCCCATATAATTGCATGTTTGAAATCAGTGCAGAAAAAAGAGTTCAGAAAGATTTCATATCTACAGATAAAACTTAAAAGTGCGCTTATGTTTCTTTAATGAAGATCTTTCCAATCCTGACATTCAATACATTAAACATTTACAAGTAAATTCAGTCTGTGAGTTTCTCCTGCCGTGCGTCAGAAATGCTGCTTTAATTGCGCGAGAAAAGTTCAGAAAAACCAGAATATGCAAATAAGTCTATTTTTGTGGCCAGTAAAATAAAAAGAAAAAAGTGGTAATTAAACTTTAAAGACTAGAAGTAAATGACAGTGTGTTGAGATAAGGAGAAAATAGAAATGAGTCCTGAAAGTTAAACTTAAGTCCGTTTTAATAATTGTCAGCTGAATGTAATGCAGCTAATTTCATTTACATTTAGATTACATTCATGTTCGCTCAAACTCTGTGTATGCTGTGTAAATGAGAGGTAAACAGGTGGATGAGGATTTAATTAGCGTGGAATATGCCGTATCTTACTACGAAACATTTCCAGTCGAGTGAAATGACAGCAGTGAGCTGCAGACGCTTCAGTCGCCGTTCATTGCCTCAGTGAAAGCAGGACAGAAAAACAGCTGATGCTGAGAAACATCTCAGGCTAATTCACAGCATCCAGTCGAGAGCAGGTCACCGCAGACTCACGCCGCTTCAGTGCAAGAAAATAAGGCACTTTCCACAAATAACACACAAAACACTGGTACAAATGTCCGTTTTTTACATTTTTCTTGAGCTTGCCAAATGCATTCAAGGAAACATTTAAGAAAATAGATTTTTTTTGTGTGTGTGTGTTTTCCTCTCTGTAACATTAAAGTGTGACAAACATGCAAAAAAATAAGAAATCAGGAAGGGGGCCAACACTTTTTCACACCACTGTATATATATTGAATTGTTTTTTATTTTTGTATTTTCCATTTTCATTTTCATTTGAATAATTACATTGTGTTTTTGTCATTTTTATTAGTTACTTTGTTTTAAATATTTCAATACAGTTTTCATTCATTTTCATTTGAGTTTTATTTTTTATATTAGTACACCAAGTTGAGCTAAATGAAAATGAGCTTCATTTTCATTTAGTTTACTTCAAATTATTATTATTTTTTAAAGTGAACTTTAATATTTAATAACTTTAATAAGCACCAAATGTTGCAAATGTTGTTACTTCTTGAATATTCCATTTTGGTCATTAAAATGATATATGGGTCAAAGAAAATAGAACAATAAAATAAGTTTAATGCAGCTTTAAATGTAGTTTTTCCCCTGCACATTAGAATGTGTCCTGTATTTTAAATTTTTTCTGAGCAAAAAATAATGACTATCATATTTTTTTAGCATGATTTACAGAAGATACCCACTAAAATGTCATTCAGTGTAACAATAGTTCATATAGCCTACCAAAAAAAAGTCATGTCAGGCCAGCACTATCTCACGACCAATTCGTATGTATTTTACGAGGTGGCTAATTCGTACGACCTCACTCGTACAATTTTGTATGATTTGTCTAAACCCCAGTGATGGGTAGGTTTAGGGGCGGGGTTAGGTTGTAGGTCATTCGTACAAATTAATATGAATCGTGCAACTCGTAAAATACGTACGATTTGGCAAAAATCGTATGAATTTGTACGAGTGAGGTCGTACGAATTAGCCACCTTGTAAAATATGTACGAATTGCTGTGAGATGGGGCTGGTCAGGCATATTTAATAACAAGCCTTAAATAGGTTTTACATAAATATATGTTAAGCTGAATGATGATAGAATATTATTTCACCAATCTTTTGAGTTTTTTTTTTGTTTTCACAAAAGTGGAAACATTAAGGTAAACACTTTACTTGCATTTAATATGCTTTCTGTGTATATACAATCACTCTTGTTTATGTAATTTGATGTGAAATAGGACGTCTAATCTAATAAATCTATACATTTATTGAGGGATGGAGTTGAGGAGGTTAAGAGGCGCCGATGCCCTGATTCCAATAAAGATATCTGATGTTTAAAAATACCACCTTTATTTGAGGAAACCATTGAAACCATTCAGATAATGTCAAAAGCTTCTAAAAAAATGTACAAAAGAAAATACAACATAAAAATTATGCATGGGTCATTGTGAGGTAGACTTTCTCATAATTATAACTTAGTTTCTCATAATTATTACCTTTTGTCATGATTTAGACTATCTCATAATTATAACTTAGCGTCTCATAATTTTTTTACTTTTGTCATAATTTAGACTATCTCATAATTATAACTTAGCGTCTCATAATTTTTTTACTTTTGTCATAATTTAGACTATCTCATAATTATAACTTAACATCTCATAATTATTACATTTTGTCATAGTGTAGACCATCTCATAATTATAACTTAGCATCTCATAATTTTTTTTACTTTTGTCATAATTTAGACTATC
Organism: Sinocyclocheilus rhinocerous; assembly: GCF_001515625.1. NCBI lineage: Eukaryota > Metazoa > Chordata > Actinopteri > Cypriniformes > Cyprinidae > Sinocyclocheilus > Sinocyclocheilus rhinocerous. The sequence goes on along the minus strand of NW_015661023.1, from coordinate 657,075 downwards.
TCATAATTATAACTTAGTATCTCATAATTATTAACTTTTGTCGTAATTTAGACTATCTCATAATTATAACTTAGCATGTCATAATTATTACATTTTGTCGTAATGTAGACTATCTCATAATTAAAACTTAGCATCTCATAATTATTAACTTTTGTCGTAATTTAGACTATCTCATAATTATAACTTAGCATCTCATAATTTTTTAACTTTTGTCATAATTTAGACTATCTCATAATTATAACTTAGCATGTCATAATTATTACATAATTTTTGTCGTAATGTAGACTATCTCATAATTATAACTTAGCATCTCATAATTTTTTTACTTTTGTCATAATTTAGACTATCTCATAATTATAACTTAGCATGTCATAATTATTACATTTTGTCGTATGATTTTTTGATGTATTACCTATGACTGTAGCAGAAAGTACTGAGAAAAGTTATATTGTATCAAATTAATTACTAAGTGTGTGTGCATGTAGTTATTTATATATAATATATAACTGTGTGTATATACAGAAAGTTGAGTTTTTTTTTTGTTTTCACAAAAGTGGAAACATTAAGGTAAACACTTTACTTGCATTTAATATGCTTTCTGTGTATATACAATCACTCTTGTTTATGTAATTTGATGTGAAATAGGACGTCTAATCTAATAAATCTATACATTTATTGAGGGATGGAGTTGAGGAGGTTAAGAGGCGCCGATGCCCTGATTCCAATAAAGATATCTGATGTTTAAAAATACCACCTTTATTTGAGGAAACCATTGAAACCATTCAGATAATGTCAAAAGCTTCTAAAAAAATGTACAAAAGAAAATACAACATAAAAATTATGCATGGGTCATTGTGAGGTAGACTTTCTCATAATTATAACTTAGTTTCTCATAATTATTAACTTTTGTCATAATTTAGACTATCTCATAATTATAACTTAGCATGTCATAATTATTACATTTTGTCGTAATGTAGACTATCTCATAATTAAAACTTAGCATCTCATAATTATTTACTTTTGTCATAGTCTAAATTATCTCATAATTATAACTTAGCATCTCATAATTATTAACTTTTGTCGTAATTTAGACTATCTCATAATTATAACTTAGCATCTCATAATTATTAACTTTTGTTAATATAATCTCATAATTGTGACAGTATATCATATTTTTGACTTGTCAATTTAGATTTTTTTATGTATTACCTATGACTGTAGCAGAAAGTACTGAGAAAAGTTATATTGTATCAAATTAATTACTAAGTGTGTGTGCATGTAGTTATTTATATATAATATATAACTGTGTGTATATACAGAAAGTACTTAGTAATATGTTTGTATAATATAGTAGTAAGTACATAGTACTACTACTGCTACCCTAATACTTTATGATTTTATTCTTAGTCATCTTGAGATGTCTTCTGCTAAATTATAGTATTTAGCTTATAAAATGTGTTAACTGGACACATTTTAATAATTACAGATTACACATTTTTAATCGTGTTAATGTGTTAATTCTGACAGCCATAATTTGTTTATGAAGCGTTTTTACCTCCTTAAAGGGATGTTGTTGCCATGGAGGTTTAGCTCACTTTTGGAGAGACTTTTTCAGAGGTCAGGACCTTCTTCGCAAACACTGTGCAGGTCAAAGGTCAATTTGTGTAATAATTTAATCTGCAGAAAAAGCTGCTTTTAAACCTCAACCCCAGTGAACCTCCCTGTCTGTCTTTCTTTCTGTGTCGTATCACTGAAGGTGCTTATCTCAGTGTTCAGCATATGATTTTCAGAGGTGTGTAATTAGCCGACAGCATAATAAACGTGCCTACGCTGATAATCACGATCAAAATTCTGTTGAATAAATGAGCTCATATTGGACACGGTCTTCATTGGAGAATCAAACAGAAAGTGATTATACAATGACATTTTTTTTTTTTCTATTGACTAATTGGTAGGTCGTCTGAATGACTAGTCCTTTAGGTTAGGACCACATCCAGACTTGTTTATTTGTGTTAAATGGGCAGATATATAACAAAAATAGGCTATAACAAGTCCTGTTATTGCAAAGTCAAAAAACGAGAGCTGAACTGAAAGCATTATATTCTTATTGATAACTAAAAGCATAATTAAATTAGCTAAAATATTTAATAAACAAACGCAAGGCGCGGGAGATGTAAAACTTTGTGAAAATCCAATTTTGTGGAAACGGGTGAGCACGGATTCTGTGTGGGCCTGTCGAGAGATTCTGCGTAATAATAGATACACTGCTCACAGCAGGCAATTTCAATCCAGCAGTAATTGTCTTGAAAGTGAAGAACATGGAGGAGAATCTGTTACAAAAGTGGTGCTTTAAAGGGGATACATTTTCAAGACACAACTTCTTGGAGAGATAGAACTGTCAGAATGCTAAAGCACGCTCGCATGTTAACAACCTTTCAGAGAGGTTCTGTCTGTAAATTCATCCCTATTTATCACCACTGCTGCGAATATCAGACACTCTGTGGAATGGTTTGATGAGCAGAGTTTTCTTTCCTGTGTTATTAAGGGATGTTTAAGCAGAACACAAAGGGTTTGTCCCTTTTTAAATAACCACTAGCCTTTTCAAATCAAAAATCTAATCACTTTTATTGTCACATCACCAACAGCACATTTGCCGTGGTGAGTGAAAAGCTTGGGAGCGTGCTCCAGACAGTGCAGAATACAACTGACACTTTTAACAAATAACAGTATACACGTTTAGACACTTTTACAAATAACCAGAGGCGGACGATTGTCCCTTTTTAAATAGCCACTAGCCTTTTCAAATCAAAAATCTAATCACTTTTATTGTCACATCACCAACAGCACATTTGCCGTGGTGAGTGAAAAGCTTGGGAGCGTGCTCCAGACAGTGCAGAATACAACTGACACTTTTAACAAATAACAGTATACACGTTTAGACACTTTTACAAATAACAGTATACTTTTATGTACAGTATATACACTATATAAAACAATAAATATACAAACATAATACACAAAGTCTACAAATGGACACATAGAGTGGTTGTAGATGTAATGGTTGGTAAATAGATGTTTTGTTTACATCACAGATTTGAAACATGATTTGCATGCTATCGCTAGTCAGATGTACAGTAGGTGATTAGGGGGAGGAACATTCTCATTTGTATGGAAGCCTTTTTCTGCCAAATAATTTTTTTTTGATAAATCATTATGATGACATAAAAAGACATAATTATGAGATAATCGTAATTATGTGATTATGAGACTGACAGAACATAGAAATTGTGAGATAAAAACAGTTATTACATAAAGACTAAATTATGAGATAATACATAATTAAGAGATAAACTTAATATTATGACAAAAGGTTGAAATTATGAGATAAGTTTAAAAGTTTAATAATTATGCAATAAAAAAAGAGTTATAAGATTATGACAGAACATAAAAATTGTGAGATAAAAAGTCAGTTATTATGTAAAAATCTAAATTGACAAAGTCCAAATTATGAGATCCTGTCATAATTACTGTCATAATGAGATAGTCTAAACTATGAGAATTCAAATTTATGAGATAAGTCATTATGTGATAAAAACCTTTGTGAGATTATGACAGAAAATAGAAATTGTGAGAAAAAAAAATCAGTTATTACATAAAGACTAAATTGACGTGTCAAAATTATGAGATAAGACATAAGAGATAAACTTAATATTATGACAAAAGGTTGAAATTATGAGATGAGTTATAATTATGCAATAAAAATAGTTATAAGATTATGACAGAACATATACATTGTGAGATAAAAAGTCAGTTATTATGTAAAAATCTAAATTGACAAAGTCCAAATTATGAGATCCTGTCATAATTACTGTCATAATGAGATCTATGAGAATTCAAATTTATGAGATAAGTCATTATGTGATAAAAACCTTTGTGAGATTATGACAGAAAATATAAATTGTGAGAAAAAATCAGTTATTACATAAAAATCAAAAGTGGAAAATGGTCAAAATTATGAAAAGTAATACTTATGAGATAAAGTCTAAATTAAGAAGTCAAAAGTATGAGATTTATTACTTTTTATTACAATAATACTAGACTTTTATCTCATCATGACTTAGTATCTCATCATTGTGATTTATGTCGTAATTATGATTTAATACAGCATTATATTTTTCTTTCTTATTTAGTGGAAATGGGCTTCCATACATTCTAGCAAGCATTTGATTGGGGAAAAAAAAAAATTATATGCCCTAGGTGCAAAATGAGTCATCAAAATCGTTGGTCTTTGTAAAAGAGATAATGTTCTTCCAAAATGCACTGCAACACTCACTCGCATAGACCGTCAGAGTCTCTGATGAGATAAGAATGCTAACATTGGTTGAATGCTCTTGCTTTTTTTTCTGTGGCTGCTGATGAGACGTCTGTATGATAACAATGCTAACATTGTTGCTGCATTTGTTTGATCTTCTCTGTGTGTTCTTCTCTCCATCTGTGCGGCTGTATCAGGTGCCATGGCCAATCACCTCATCCCAAACTCTCTGCTGCGCGCTCACGCCTCTAACAACCCCTATAACACCTTACTGGGCGAATCAGCCGTCTATAACAACCCTACCCTCAGCATGTACAACGCTCAAGGTGTGCTGCATTCTTGCTTTGCCTTCCAGTGCAGTGTGTGTGTGTGTGTGAGTTGAGGAAAAGGGCTCTGCTATGTGGCTTCATCCTGAACATGTCTGCGGTCATCTTTGTCTTTTGTCTGGTACAGTCTGGTCCAAACAAACGTAATTCCCAATGAAAAATGAGTTCATAGAGCTGAAATAATTATAATAACTGATGGCTACATTTAGCGGCATGACAGAAATGCGACTCAATCTTTATATGCATTAGTGCCTAATTGCAGAATAAAATAAAATCACCCGCTCCTTTGAAGTCACGCCACACTAATGTGTCTGGTGCAGATGGGTTTGGACAGTCACACTGGACTTGATGCAACTCAAAACAATACATGTGCCTCTTGCATGTGAAACACTCAGTAAGACTTCATTACCGTACATCTGCAGACCAAAAATCTGCTGCAATGACCTCAAGAGACCTGGTACAAACATGGGATAAGGACATTTTCATCTAGCCAGAAACGCAACTGCAAACTTTATAAATGCATCGGTGCCGAATCATAACACAAAATAGTCTACTCTTCTGAAGATGTGCCAGTCTAATGTGACAGCGATGCTACACAGTTTTTTGTGGCATGTTGCAATATTCATGCAGCTGGATGCGTTTCTGGCATGCAAATACTCAGACATCACACATCTAGAGTGTTCCTTCGGGACAGACTACTATGCACTCATGCTGCAATGCTTGCAGGAGCCATGGCATTTTAGGATGAGCATGGCATAACAGCAATGCGACTGCAGGCTTTAATACATGCATTATTGCCTGGCATTTCAGGACGAGCATGGTATAATGATACTTACATGCACTATACATGCACTCGTTATACGTCCACTCTTATGAAGATATGTCACTCTCATGTGTCTCATGCAGAAGGGTTTGGACAGATGCTAGAAGTTTTTTGTGGCGTCACAGCACTGATGTGCCTCAACAGAGCACGCTTTTTCAGAGCTGCATGGGAAAAAAAAGGTCTGTTTTTTCAAAGCAATACTTCATACGCCTATCGCATTCTTTTAGAACATGAATCTGCCGCGCTCTCACGCTGAGATGCCCGCAGGAGGCCTGGCTTCTCCTATTAGCAGTAACGCATCTCTGCATGCAGCTGTCTCACTCCGTCTCGCCCTGTCTGTCTGTTGCACTGGTGATCTGCTTTCTCCCCATCACCACCTGTTACTGCCACCTTCACTAACACATAGATCTGAAAGAATTCAGAAGGCTCTAGAGACAGACTGACAGACGCGTTTCTGGACAATGTCAGTGGGGAGGGCCGAGCGCTGGATAACAGCCTCTTCATCTACATTGACAACATTGTAGCGACCTTGAAATCTAATATCAATAAAAGCCCCAAAATTACGAATAGATCCCAGGCCACTTTTAATGTTCCTCTTTAGCCCGATCAATAACTCTCTTACCGAATACAAGTCTAACCGTGGAACCGCGTTCAGAGCGGAGCGCGTCACTAATGGAGACAGAAGCCATTTCTGCGCCCTCCAGACATTCAGGGGGCTTTAAAGCACAATTTTATGGCATTTACATGTGCATCCTGGGATTTGCAAGGGGACACGGTGGTGTGTGTCTGTATCTGAGAGGTGAAATGAGGAGGTTGAGCGTAACCGTTTACCTGCGCTTCATTAATCTGTGTGCATGTTCTATTTGAGCGGTCACTGTGAATGCTTACCTGTACCTTTTTCTCTTTCCTTTTTCCATGCTGTCCTTTAAGAGCCCTACAGAGAGACAAGTATGGGAGTCAAACTAAACATTGCTTACCAAATGTAATTTCCCTTAACGTTATTACTCTTTCCTTAAAACTATAGTAAACGCCATTTTGCTAAGAGATGTTTTAGTCAATATTCTAATCAGAGAGCACTCTCAACCTCATTAAAATGAAAACCTAATTTTCTCATCTCTTCTTCAACGTAAAGTGATGCTTTTGTTAAAATAGAAGCTGAGTGGACAATTCGGTGTTTTGCAACCCTGGTCTTTTTCCCCCCAATTAAAATTTGCATATTTGTCTAAGCCACTGATAAGTAAAACAAATGCTGTTTATTTGTTTATGCTCAAATGATGCAGCTAAAAATTGGTAAACAAGAAAGTGCTCCCACATTTTGTTATACGAGTGTGGGAGTGTGTTAATAGCCCATGCTTGCACACTTCTTTTCATGAAGAATTTAACTTCAAGACGCTGATAATATGCAAAATTTAATTAACGTAGAGAAACCTATAGGCGGAGAAGCTGCTCTCTCTGTACCTAATGATACATGAGTGTTATATAAAGGCCAGCATGATTTGGTTTGACGAAAACTTTTCGTGCATTAGCTGTCGTGTATTGTTGTGTGTTTGTGTTCGTGCATTGTGTTTCTGTTGTGTTTGCCGGCTTTGCAGAGTGATTTGTGTGTTATTTGATATGTGAGATGAGGACAAT
>NW_015661023.1:644622-649954 GCF_001515625.1 Sinocyclocheilus rhinocerous | reverse complement strand
CGGTGGTGTGTGTCTGTATCTGAGAGGGGAAACGAGGAGGTTGAGCGTAACCGTTTACCTGCGCTTCATTAATCTGTGTGCATGTTCTATTTGAGCGGTCACTGTGAATGCTTACCTGTACCTTTTTCTCTTTCCTTTTTCCATGCTGTCCTTTAAGAGCCCTACAGAGAGACAAGTATGGGAGTCAAACTAAACATTGCTTACCAAATGTAATTTCCCTTAACGTTATTACTCTTTCCTTAAAACTATAGTAAACGCCATTTTGCTAAGAGATGTTTTAGTCAATATTCTAATCAGAGAGCACTCTCAACCTCATTAAAATGAAAACCTAATTTTCTCATCTCTTCTTCAACGTAAAGTGATGCTTTTGTTAAAATAGAAGCTGAGTGGACAATTCGGTGTTTTGCAACCCTGGTCTTTTTCCCCCCAATTAAAATTTGCATATTTGTCTAAGCCACTGATAAGTAAAACAAATGCTGTTTATTTGTTTATGCTCAAATGATGCAGCTAAAAATTGGTAAACAAGAAAGTGCTCCCACATTTTGTTATACGAGTGTGGGAGTGTGTTAATAGCCCACGCTTGCACACTTCTTTTCATGAAGAATTTAACTTCAAGACGCTGATAATATGCAAAATTTAATTAATGTAGAGAAACCTATAGGCGGAGAAGCTGCTCTCTCTGTACCTAATGATACATGAGTGTTATATAAAGGCCAGCATGATTTGGTTTGACGAAAACTTTTCGTGCATTAGCTGTCGTGTATTGTTGTGTGTTTGTGTTCGTGCATTGTGTTTCTGTTGTGTTTGCCGGCTTTGCAGAGTGATTTGTGTGTTATTTGATATGTGAGATGAGGACAATCGAGGTTGCAAATTCATAGCCAAAAGATGAGTTTGACAGGTAAGTCCATTATCACAGGCTTAGCTGGCACGTTTCAGTGAATTCTGAAATGAGTTTTAAACTTCACATCAGCCTTGAATCCCTGACGAATCCGATCAATACCCAAAATAGCACTGGTTTGGAAGCCCAATGAGCGTTCACCTCAGGGACGAATGGTTTCAAGGTTTTTCGGTTTGTTTCAGTGAGCCGTTTTGCATGTCGGACTTACAGATGCGCCAGGTGCAAGTGATTTTAATTATTCTTCTCTCTGACTCTTCGTCTCGCAGAGGGAATCCTGAACAATGCTCGGGATACAAGTGCCATGGATACTCTACCACTGAATGGTAACCATGGCAACAGCTACAGCTTGGCCAGTGCCGATTACATGAGCGACTGCGTGCAAATCATCGACCGCACGTACAACGTACACAAAGAGACCACGCTGGAGAAACGGATCCTGAAAGAGCTCACCTCCAACTACCTGCCCACCTACCTGAACAACCACGACCGCACGGCCGAGCACGGACGCAACCTCATGAACAAGCTGGTGAACGAAGTCAGCAACGGAGGCGGGGTGAAGGACTCGCCCATGCTGCCGGTCAATCTCGCGTTGGGTTTGGACGACTCTGCGTCTTTCCCACACGAGGACAGTCTAGGGCTGGAGCTGATCAGGGAGGAGTCCAACACCCCCTTGCTTCCGCCGCCACGCCACGTCCAGCCTCTTCCCTCCACCTTCAGCTCGGCTTCTTCATCGCGACGGCGCCTTCCGCAAGAAAACAGCGAGAGTTTCTTCCCTCTGCTGACAGAGGAGCAAACGGAAGAGACTCCATCGCCGCAGAGAGACTCACTCTACACCAGCATGCCCACGCTGCCCGACCCTGAACGCTCCGACACGCATTCGCTGCCCCGCGGCGGTGACACGCACATGCTCCCCAGAAGCGGCGAGCCAGACGACGTGTATTATAAGAGCATGCCCAACTTGGGCTCACGCAACCATCTGCACCAGCTGCATAGCTACTACCAACGGGCCCGCGGCAGCAGCGACGGCTTTATCGTTCCTCCCAAAGATGAGCTTTCGCCCGAAGAACCGCCGCCGCAGGAAACCGCACACATGGTAACCAGCCTATAGAGGGCGCCAAACCCCGTCGCAGTCACACCCGTAACCCATGACATCTCGACCTCCGCTGGCTCTTCTGCGTTTCCGTACCGTTCAGTCGTCCGCAGTCCTTCACTTTTGCTTTTTCCGTGTCCGCAGAGAAATTAACTGCAACAACAAACCTTGGGAGGCGATTTTGTATTCTGTTCAGGAGAGGATTATGGGTACTCTTGCTTGTTGAGGAATGAAACCTGACATCCTTTGGATTCTATTGGTAGTGCACTTCTACTTCAAGGGAAAACGGACCCGAAAATTTATTTGCTGTATAACCTTGCGGGGCAGTGTGAGATTTCAAGGGTTTTTTACTCTCTGCGATCCTGAAGGAATACAGATAACTGGCAAAAAACATTGTTAGTAGCTCAGCGCGTCTAGTCAATACCAATCAAGTCTGTGACTCGAAAACTATTTTAATACCTTCTGTATCCATATTTGCTTTTTAAATATTTTCTTCTTCTCACGTGGTGAAAAGCAGCACGTTTTGCTGCGACGGAGAACAATACGAAGAAGGGCGTCTTCACCTCACGCTTTCTGTTCTTTGCTGTATTAATAACAAATATCGAGAAGCGGGGGAAGAACTAATACCGGAGAATTCTACAATATTTCTATGTAAATGTACAGACACTAGTGTTACACAGGATAGTGCTTATTCTGTTCCTATGCCCTCCGCTTCTGTAACCATGGTGATTTCAGATCATTTCCTTTCTCTCCCGATGGTCTCGTCCTCAACGACAGGTTTTGATCCCTCGCTCTTTTTTTTAATTATATCTTTTACATTCACGTCTTCATTTCAGTATGATTAATGGCAAGTAGAACAAAAATGAGAGGATAGACAAAAAATAATACTTATTTTTCCTCATTCTCTTTGATTTATTGACACCGGCTTGTAGATGAATGAAGAAAGGAAGCCCAACATTGAAAATATGTTGCCATTTTGGTGTAGAGATATGAAAAGTATTGCGGTTTATGATCAACGGAGGTCGTTTTCATTCAGAGAGAGTGACACTTGTGTGATTTAGCTGCAGAGATCCAGCATACCTTCTTTTTGCTTTTTTTTATTTTTCTGGTGGAGAATGAATGGTTATTTATTTCACTGAGGGAAGAAGTACAAACTATTCTGCAAAAATGTCTGGGGGTAAAATGAATGTGGCACATATTAGATTTTTTTATCATTACAAATATGATTTTATTTATTCTTTTATCCCTTTTTTTCTCCTGTGGTTGAATGACCTCTCACTAATATTTGTTGTAACAGTGAAACTTGTTTGCCAACAAATAAATGACTGACAGAGTGAAGCCGAGAGTTGCTGGCTGTGTGCGTTTTCTGCAACACGACTCATTTTGTTAATTAGGGGCTCTTTTGACGAGAAACCTTATTAAACTATGTTACATATATGGTAATAAAGAGTAATAAAATAAAGATTTGATTGTGGTTTTGATCAACTTTCAGGTGGGTTTTAGTATAATGTGATACTCTGTGTACTGGCAATGACATTTTTCACTTTATAGAGAAAATCAACAATCAAATTAACATTTAATTTAGAATAAAATTGAAGATTGATTGCTTCAGAATTAAATTCTCCAATATTACTTAATTTGGTAATGAGCTCTAATGAAGCTACTTTCAGATCACGATTTGCATTTGCATTTACATTTATTCAAGTGCAACTGAGAATGTTACAAGCAAAAGCAATTAATTCAATGGAGTTGTACAAGCATACTAAATTTCTATAAATGCTGAACTAAAATATCAGGGCAGCTGGTTAGTCAAATGTTCCCAGAAGTGTTATTTCATGTAAAAAAAATAGTCAAATTAATGACTTCTGTGGTCTCTTGTCACTCTTCATTTCAGTCATGCTTGGTGTGACTGCATAACAGCAGTATTATTGGGGACGCACAACAAAATACAAATAGAAATAAATGAAAACAAAATAAGCCCAAAATACAAAAAAATATTGAATTTTTTAACATATACACTCTTAAAAAGGAGGAAATAGATGGTAAGTAAAACAACAATGACAAAGAGCTAAGTTCGTAATGTCACAATGTATGACAAACATCCTGCCATTAAAGTTTGTAGATGTGTTTGTATGGAGTCTATAAACTGTACGCCAGTGAACTTCTAATGCCTGTCAGTCTGCCTGGCTGCTAAATAAGATTTATTCTCCTTCATGATGACAGTTTTTAAATTTCAATCAGTTCTGTCGGATAAGCAAAAAGCGAAAACGTGTTTTGAAATCCAATGCTCTTTAAGGAAATTAAAAGATGCTGGGAACCAGGATGACACGTTGCCATGGAGACATAATTCTTCTCCAGCTCTATACGGAACAATGAGGAACATCTTTTGAAATCACTTTATTGAGTTATAGATGAATCCTTGAAATGCTTGAGGTACAATGAAACATTAAAGCGTCTTAGGGACATTCGATTGGTGCTTGTGGCACTTCTATGCTGGAGTCTTCATGTTTGATGGGTTAGTTGAGAAGAAGAAGCACAACCACTGCATAAAATAGTCTGTTGGACACATTTTAAAGGAATAATTCATCCAAAATAAATTCTGTTATCAGTTACTCACCCTATTTATACAAATACATAAATAAAATAAAAATAAAAACATGTTACCTTTTTGAAACACAAAAGGTAAATGTTGCTTGAAAAATGTTAATTTCATAAGGATGTTTTTGAATTATTTGAAAAAATTTACTTAAAACAGTTTGTTGAGTGTGTGTGTGTGTGTGTTTTCTACACTCATGTCAATTTGATTGGCATTTGTGAAGTGTTTGAGTTAATGAAATGTGTTGCACTTCAACACACACACACACACACACTTTCAATCAATCTCTCACACTCCACGTTATTAATGAGTCATTACAGCAGCTCATAATAGGCGGAATGCCAACATGCTTGCACTGCATCTCAGATCACACACACACACACACACACACACACACACACACACAGATGCTGCACAATCAATGTAAATCAATTGTAGTCTGGATGAGTTCATATTTAACTTTGTCTCTGAGCAGAACATCAGAACTAAATGTTTCCTCAGCTCTTTGGATTTTAATATTCCACACATTGATTTTTATTAACACAAACATCTTTTTTTTTTTCTCTCTTGTATGAAGGTCACATTAAAACAATCTTAGTGTCTTTATATAGATGTGATTGTTTTATCCAGATCCAGACTTTCATTTGTAACGCTCCTGATGTTGTGTTGAAAATCCAGGTATGGCTTTTGTGTTACTAATTGTTTTAAATGCAATTTGCCAAAAAATGACACTGTGTAGAGATTAAAA
>NW_015661023.1:640286-642974 GCF_001515625.1 Sinocyclocheilus rhinocerous | reverse complement strand
TATATATAAATAAAAATAAAGATTCATGAAAAAAACAGAAAACCTCGGTTGCAGCTTGTCAAAGACTAAACAACATAAAATATGAGAAATGATGTACTCCTTTTGTGTTAAAAAAGAAAGTAGTTGCTCCCTTTGTGTTAATTTGACCAACATATTTTATGTTCAAAATTAATTGCACAGATACAAAATAAAAACATTTACTTGATGTTTCTTTAACTGACTCTTTGCTCACTGGAGAGCAATGAACTAAAACCAAGTATAAATAGCATCTAAAGTAAAATGTGTTTCTCGCACTGTTTCTGTTCAGTGCTGCAACAAAGTAGTAATTGAGGTCCAAAAAAACTAACAACCAAAACCATCCTTTCACAAAGGTTTTGACTGTGAAACTTGAATAGACAATTCTCATTCTGATTCAGAAGTCAAGTCTAATTTCAAGTAAACTTCTTAAAGAAAAATCTTAAAGCATTAGTTCACCAAAAAATGAAACTTAGGTGCAAATGTTCTCATCCTCAGATCATCCGAGATCAGGATGAGTTTGTTTCTTCATCAGATTTGGAGAAATGCAGCATTGCATCAGTGTCTCAGCAATGGATGCTCTGCAGTGAATGGGTGCCGTCAGAATGAGAGTCCGAACAGCTGATAAAAACATCACAATAATCCACAAGCAATCCACACCACTCCAGTCCATCAGTTAACATCTGGAGAAGACAAAAGCTGCAACAAATCCATGACTAAAATATAATTCCATAATCTCTCATTCTGACGGCACCCATTCACTGCAGAGCAAGAGATGTAATACTACACTTCTCCAAATCTGTCCAAACTCGTCTACATCTTTGATGGGAGTAAATATTCAGCAAATGCTGATTTTTTGAGTGCAGCCGCTGCGGTCATCTATCCGTCTCTCTCTGTCACAGTCGGCTGTATCCGTGTGTGTGGTCAGTGCCGGTCATCAGTGTGTGCTGCTAATGACGGCTCTGCTCTGACAGGCCCAGCCGCTCTGGACTCGCTCGTTAGGACCCTGACGGACCTCCGCCGGCAGCCATCCAGAGAAACTAACACCAGCAGAATAGCAATAGCAGAGAGTCAGTAAATGAGGCAGAGAGGTGTCCGTCTCAGTGAGAGAGAGATCACATGACCACAGAAACACTCCGCCCACTGAAACATAATCCTGTGCACACGTGCTATCGTAGTATTATTTTTTTTATATTATTAAAGCATTTATTAGTTTGTATTTTTTGTTTTCTTTTCATTTTAGTTCAAGTTTTGCTATGCGGTTTTGTCATTTTTATTAGTTTATTTATATTTAGATTAACATTAAAATGAAACCTGAAAATGTTTGGAAATGTTTTTAAAGTTTTTAGATTTCATTTAGTTTACTTAATTCAGCTTTATTTCAATGACCTAAAATGGTTTTTAATGGTCTTTTATGTTTTAGTTTTAGTAAACAATAACAGCAAGGCTTGAAATCTCAGACTTCGACCACAAAAGCGATTCATTCCCTGATTGGAGCTGTTAGTGTAGCAGCTGTTTGACTGTCAACAAAGAAACGTCTCCTTACATCCAAAATAAATCATAAATGATGCTATGCTGCTGTTTGTTCTGCAGGTGTGAGAGCATCGTTTACCATGTTCACACACCTGTGTCTGTAAATGTTTGCCAAAAAGGTTGTATTATCAAATAACGTAGAAGTTTGTTTTATTTGCTCAAATTCATGTATCATAAAGATGCATCTTCATCTCACTTTTACAAGTAGTACATTTTATAAAGAAGTCTCTTCTGCTCACCAGGGCTGCATTTATTTGATTAAAAATACAGTAAAATCAGTACAATTGTGAAATATTATTACAATTTAAAATAACTGATTTCTGTGTGAATATCTGTTAAACTGTAATTTATTTCTGTGATCAAAGCTGAATTTTCAGCATCATTCCTCCAGTCTTCAGTGTCACATGATCTTCAGAAATCATTCTAATATGCTGATTTGCTGCTCAAGAAACATTTCTGATTATTATCAATGTTGAAAATAGTTGTGCTGCCCAATATTTTTGTGGAAACCGTGATACATTTTATTTTTCAGGATTCTGAGATGAATAGAAAGTTCAAAAGACCAGCATTTATTTGAAATATAATTATTTTGTAACATTATAAATATCTTTACTGTCACTTTTGATCAACTTAATGCATCCTTGCTAAATAAAAGTATTCATTTCTTTAAAAAAATTATCCACACTTATGACCACTTTTTTTCCACACATGGATTATTTTTCAAGCATCTCATGTTTTTAGCCTCCTCTTAGTTACCTGTTATTGTGTTTTGTGACGTATTCATGTGCACACAACATCATGTCCAGTTCTGCTTTAAGGCCGCATTACTACATCTCATTGCAATAAAAATGCATAGTCAAGTCGAGTGCATTGCATTGTGGTTTATGCACTCTTGGAAAATCCGGTGAATAATCTGGGAATTTGCGCATATAAACACCTGCAGCACTAGTAAGATCAGCATGTTAGTATGTTAGACATACATCGTACATTCCAGCGATCAGCACAGAACCACAGCTGTTCATCTGCGATGCTGTTCTTCTGATAGTTGCCATGGAAATGGAGCGGTCAGGTGACAGCGGTGTGTGTGTGTGTGTGTGTGAGTGTCTGTGTGTGTGTGTGAGAGGGCGAGCGAGCGTGCGT
>NW_015661023.1:632698-640273 GCF_001515625.1 Sinocyclocheilus rhinocerous | reverse complement strand
TACTTGTTTTTCTTTGTGTGTGTGTGTGTGTGTAAATGTGTACCTGGTATTTATCACGTTATGGGGACCAAATGTCCCCACAAGGATAGTAATACCAGAACATTTTGACCTTGTGGGGACATTTTTGTGGTCCCCATGAGGAAACAAGCTTATAAATCATACAGAACGAGTTTTTTTGAGAAAGTAAAAATGTAAAAGTTTCCTGTAAGGGGTAGGTTTAGGGGTATGGTTGGTGTAGGGCAGTAGCACATACAGTTTGTACAGTATAAAAACCATTACGCCTATGGAATGTCCCCATAACGTGATGAATACACAACATGTGTGTGTGTGTGTGTGTGTGTGTGAGAGAGAGAGAGTGTGTGTGTGTGTGTGTGTGTGTGTGTGTGTGTGTCTGTGTGTGTGTCGGGTCATTTCACCGCATGTTCCTTTTCTCCACTCACTCCATCTCAACATCCAGACACCAATCACAGCAGATAATCTTTGAATTAGAGGGCAGAGAGGTGTCTGTGTTAGATAACTGGCCTTTCTACTGGCCGATGGCATTTTAATTAAATATATGAAGACGGCCTGAACTGCAGCTGAAGACCAAACACCGATAACATCATCTAATCATCACAGGAGCTCCTCAGAGATGAAGGACAGACCCTCGTCTCTCTGCTGCAGCATTTATCACAACGCACAGATTTATATTTTACGCTTAAAATAATTGAAATCTTTCAAAGCACATTCAACCCAAATGCTATGCCGTTTAAAAAGGTGAATTCAGGCATTGTTTTAGTCTTTTGATTGTAAAATTAGTTAAACTTATGGTCATTTTGTTGTGTGTTTTGTCATTTTTAGTAGTTTTTGTTTATACATGCATACATATTTTTTTTTTATTTTTTTTTTGTTATTTCAGTATATTAAGTTAAACTAAATGAAAATAGGAAATTTTGCTAAAATCCAATGTTGCTGATTTTTTTTTATGGCTTTAATTTTACTGAGGTGAGCGGGTGATTATTTCACCTCAAAATCAAAAGAAAGCATCAAGAATTATTATTATTATTATTATTATTATTATTATTATTATTATTATTATTGTTGTGACTATATTCAAGTACATTTAACACCCCGATTCTAAAAATAAATAATTGTTGCAATGTGATTTTTTTATTATAAAATGTGTATAAATTATTGTAGCGGCCTATTGTTGCATTGCCTTTAAATTATTCTTATTTAAATAAAGCAATTGCATTACTTTTTACTGTATTACAGTACAGACAATCTAGTGCAATGACCCTAACTCTAAAAAAAAGTAATGTGAAAGAGATTGTTGTTGTAAAATGTGTATACAGTATTGTAGTAGTACTGTATTACAGTACTGACAAACTAACACTGACTATAAATTGACAGTGACCACATCATTACATTATTTAACACACTCGCACTCTGTTTTAGATATTCCCTGTGTTGTTTCATAGATTGTAACAGAATTGTAAAAAATTAAATGTGAGCCACTGTTGCTCTGGTGCCTTTGATGCATCATCATTTCACCCCAAAATGAAAATGCTGTCATCGTTTATTCACCTTCATGTCGTTCAGAACCAGTATGCTGTTGTTGTTTTCTTCTCAACACTAGAATATTTCAATGCCTAGTTAAACATAAACTTCAGAAATCTAGTGTCATATGGACTAGTGTTATTGTGCGTTTGGTCTTTTGTTGTATTGCCTTTATGTATATTTAAGTATAATTTTTACTGTGTTACAAAGAGTATAATAAGAATGGCTGTGAATTGCAAAAATAATACAATGCAGTAAACTATGAATAAAAAGAGGTAAAGAGAGGGCTGGTGTGTGAAAGTTGTCGCTGTGCAGATCCTTCTGAAGGGTCTCGAGGTTAGAAACGAGTAGAAGCGTTTATTTTTAGCAGGATCCCTGATCATGTCAGTCTGATTAGTCCGAGCAGCTCAGTTCAGCGCTGACGGCTTTATGAATGTCTCAGTGTAAAGCTGCTTTATAAAGAGATGCTCGCTGAAACCTGGATGTCTGCAGTAGTTACTCGTGAAATGAGCTCTGATCTTCATCAAAATTACACCAATACAGACAAACACAATCTGACTAAACTCAAACATGCTCCATTTGTATTTAAGACACTCAGCGATCATTCACAGTCTAGACAAGGAATAAGTGAGTGAACCTCTGTGTTAACTTCATCTCCAAATGCTAATTAAAGAGATGAGTTTGCCTGTATCTTGCGCTTTAAATAAAGGCACATAAAGCCTGGTTACTGACAAATCTGTTGCCTTGATCCCAACAACTTTCACTGGACCACAGAAGACTGTTTTACTGTATGGGTTGTTGCTGTTGTTGTTGTTTTTAAATGGTTTAAAAACAAAACAAAACAAAACTAACTAACTAAATAACTACATTAATTGATTAATTAATTAATTACAATTCTACAATACACACACACACACATCATGCATACATAGAGTGCAGCAAAATACATGTAGTCTAACATTTACATGAAGGTACTTACATAAATTCTAACAACAACAACAACAATAACAGCAAAACAGACTTAGTTATACTACTACTACAACTACTACTACTACTACTACTACTACTACTACTACTACTATTATTACAACAACTACTACTACTACTACTACTACTACTACTATTACAACAACAACTACTACTACTACTACTACTACTACAACAACTACAACAACTAATAATAATAAACTGAATTTGAAAAAAAAAAAAAAACAGCTAACATTAAACCTTAGGGAAAAATACAATCTAAAAAATAAATAATAATAATAATAAAACAGCAAAAACAAATAATTATTATTTTTATATACGCTGCCAATTACGCTGAATATGATCGTTGGAAGCTGAAAGGATGTTGAACATCAGCTTTAAATGCTCATAACAGACAAATTTCTGGTTGTCTGACAATCATGACCCTTAATTTCAGCTTCAAATTTTATTTTCATTTAGAAGTGATAGAAATGCACTAATAAGAGAGCTCATGTCTGCGGGCGAACAAAACATGAGAAATTGAATCAGCATGAACATTACAGTATTAAGAGTCATGTTACAGAATTAAAAACACCACTGTTTGTTGTGAGTTTAATTTTGTTTAATGTGGCATACATGTGTGTGCCTGTCAGTAGAAACACACCATACTGTATTGTTATTATACAGTAAAACTGAGATGAAAACTAAAGGAATAATTAAAGGAACAGTTCACCAAAATGAAAATGTGCTCACCCTCAGGCCATCCGAGATGTAAATGAGTTTGTTTCTTCAGCATATTTGGAGAAATGTAGCATTGCATCAGTGTCTCAGCAATGGATGCTCTGCAGTGAATGGGTGCCGTCAGAATGAGAGTCCAAACAGCTGATAAAAACATCACAATAATCCACAAGCAATGCACACCACGCACACAAGATGTTAACTGATGGACTGGAGTGCTGTGGATTGCTTGTGGATTATTGTGATGTTTTTATCAGCTGTTTGGACTCTCATTCTGACGGCACCCATTCACTGCAGAGCATCCATTGCTGAGACAGTGATGCAGTGCTACATTTCTCCAAATCTGATGAAGAAACAAACTTAACTCATCTCTATCTTGGATGGCCTGAGGGTGAGCATGTTTTCAGCAAATGCTTGTTTTCGGGTGAGCTGTTCATTTAAATGCTGAAAATAAAATGGCGCAAAATGAAATAAAACGGCTTTGTTTCTGTATTGTTGTCATGACAGTCAGTGTTCATCATGTTTTCCTTCAGCTGTCCGTAACAGTCAATAAACAGCTGTTCATCGAGCTTATGAACGGCTTCTGATGGATGTGATTCCTGCATGTTATGAACTTTAAAACATTCTGCATAAAAGAAAAAAAAAATCATGAAAAATTTAATTCACAATTTATTTATAGAGTTTGCGCTTAGCAAGTTGCTAAACCAACAGCATGATAAGTACAACAAAAAGGAAAGTGAGCAGGTATTGGCTGGTATGAGGAACAGTGTCTTATAACGCAGCATTACTTTGGGAACAGTCTGTCTAGTGCCCTAAGTAGAGCTCCCGAGGCCACAACATTACACAGCACTCCTGTGGGCTGCTTCACAAACTCCAGCTCATCATTTATTTACTGAGAGAAGCCTACAGAAGTTTCCACCGAGAAAGGCTGCTGAATAAGTCATGGCTCTCATTCACTAATAACTATGTACAGTTTACAAATGCATGCGTGCAGAAGAAGTTCTCATGCTACATGGCCGCCAGATTCACAGCAGATGCGTAACGCACATTCATTTGCTCTTACCTCGTTTTAATGCCGATGATTATAAACTAGCGAGTGTCATTTGCATAAAACACGCCCAGTTCATCTCCATATAACCGGCATGTTGCACAATCTCTCCTGCTCTCGTTTGAGAGCCCATGCAGCAAGATCTTCACGTAAAGTGTGTGCTATTCTCAAAACACCACCTTCTTTATAACGTAAGAGCAGCGCGCCATTTGTATCTTGAATGTGCACGACTTCCGGTCTCATTTGCTTCCAATTAGTTTAGATGCACAAAAACAGCTAGTGCTGATTGACATGTAAACTGGTATTTCTTATCATATTATTGTAATGCATTGTCATAATTATAAGCACTGGTTTGTAGCGCAAATAATTTGTTGTTCTTCTAGTTATTGGGTTGTTTTGACACAGCATGTGGGTTACTACCCAGAAGGTTGGGTTAAACATTTAACCCAACTGTTGGTTGAAAACAACCCAAACGCTGGGTTTGTCCATATTTTACCCAGCACTGGGTTGTATTTAACCCAGCATTTTTAGAGTGTATAGTCCATTTTTATAACTCTGAAACAGTTGTTGTAGCGCCCCTTAGTTATTCAGTTTCTAATATGAATATGACTTTTGCATGTTTCAAAGGCTATCGGATCTAGTCTGTGATTTTTGCATACAAACTGACATTGTCACAAAGTTACATTGTAGCAATAAATGCAAAAATGTCCAGTTGTCACAGTTACATTGAGAGAGAGAGAGAGAAAGAGATTAATTTTATATTGTTATTAATGCTTTTGGCTAGTTTTTTTTTTTTCCTCAAAATACATGCACTGAATTAATTTAAGGACACAAATTAAGCTACTGCATGTTCACCCATGTGGGGAAAAAATGACCAGCTACAACTATTGATTCACAATGTTGCCACAATGGCATAATTAATATATCTGACAATGTCACAAAGCAACAAATCCAGGAATTTTATTTTTCTGGTTGCTACAATGTAATTAGCGAGGTTGTCACAATGAAAGCTATTGTTTTGCTGTATTCATTTTCATATAACTATATAATATTTGTATTAATGTCTTGCTTTTTTTTTTTTTTATTCCCAAAATTAATGAGCTGAATGAATTTAGATTTTTCGTTCTTCATCCATAGCTGTTGAAACAGCCTTTGAATTAATTTTGGCAAATAAGGACATAAATACACTACTACTTGTCTGACCATATAAAAGACGTAAAAAAGAAAAATGACCAACTGTTTATCAATTATTGATCCACAATGATGCCACGTCATAATAACTAAATGACAATGTCACAAAATTATGTTGTGATGACAAATGGCAAGAATTTGACTTTTACGGTTTGTCACAGCATAACTAGTTATGTTTCCATGATGAAAGATTGGTCCTCGGATTATGTTACAGTTACGTAACTGTTGCCTATTACGGTTAGCAGGGATACTTCTAATGTGTTTTGTTATACATTCAAGGAAATATTTTAAAATGCTATGAATCTGAATGTTTCCTCATGGTTTGCTGAGGAGAGGTGCTGTTACTAAACCATCATATAATAAACAGCTCCTGAGAAATCGCCTACAAACTGATATCTTGGTGTTTTGCATTGACAACACTGTCTTCAGAACATGTAAAAATCCAGTGATTTTAGATCTTCATCTTTAATAATAGATCGAGGTTTGCACTTGCTTCTGATTATTACAGTGTTAAATTAAACAGCATACATATTTTATGTGAGATCAAGAGATCTTCAAATCCTCCCATTTTAAATGGTCGGACATGTTTGTTTTTGTACATCTGAGGTTTCTCAGTTTCATACTAATGCTCTTCTCGACTGATGGCGTTTGCAGAAGCTCAGGAAGTTTCTCTTGATGAAACAGGCACGTTTGACTGTCACGACTCAAAGACTCCAGCAGGATTGCAATCTTCCCAAGAGACCACAGAAAGTTTGCATGCATATTTAGCAGCAGGTTTTATGGCAACTTCTTTCTAAAAAATTCTGAAAATGTCTTGAGTTTTCAGTTTTGCTCTTTCAGAGCATCGCAGATAAAAACAGATTTAAGCCTTTTTTTTTCAAAGATCTGTTCACACCTGTGAAAGGCTTCTCTGCGGGTCTAAAAATGCCTTGAGAAAAAGGTTTCAGAGCGACAGCAGCTTTTAAACGTGTCTTGACTGTATATGAGTGTTTTGATGGTACAGAGACTCTCTCTCTCTCTCTCTCACACACACACTGTAACACCCCTGTGGACTGTTTGTTGTGGTTTCTTCCCCTTTTGTTGGTTTAGCCCGTTCAATCATTAGTTAATTATCCTCAGTGTGCTCACCTGTCTGCCCCTCGTTATCTGCCCTATAAGTTCCTGTCTCGTGTATTCTAGTATGGTCGGTTATTGTGAATGTTACCCTGAGTGTGTGTCTCATCTACCTGTATCTGCCTTGTTGTCTCTACATTAAACATCCTTATTTGAATCCTTGTCGTCCTCGTCATCCTGCCTGCCTCCACACACCTTGACCATGACACACACACACACACACACACTACACTACAGTACATGAACTGTCTAAAAATAAAGACCCTCACACACATCAGATAGCTCTCTCTTCTTCACTAAATGCACACACACACAAACACAGACACTCTCTCTCTCTCTTGTGTCTGTGTCTGTGTGTCTGTCTCAGTCTCACCTACCTGAATCTGCCTTGTTGTGTCTACATTAAAAGTCATTATTGGAATCTTTGTCGTCCTCGTCATCCTGCCTGCCTCCACACACCTTGACCGTGACAGAATAACCGACCCAAAAGTAAAGTATAGCGGCGTCTTTCCCCTCGTTTGTTTTTTCCAGTTTTTGCCAGTTTTTATTTTGTTTCTTTGATGGATTACCCCGCATTCCAAATCCTCCTGCTGGAGTAGGGGGAACGCTCTCTTGAGGACCACACTAACGACTTTCTGTCCCTGGCCCACCTCATGCACTACCCGGACAACTGCCTCTGTACCTTCTATAGAGTTGGACTTAACGCCACCACACGAGCGCAGTTGTCCGGGGATGGTCCTCGAGAGAGCTTTGCCACCTTCATCGAGTGGGTGCTGGTGTCCTGCAAATCCCATCTGACCGTGGACATCGCTGACAACACCAGCCCCACTCAGGACCCTGAGCCCAGCCCACCATCTCCCCACGGTACGGAGCATAAGCCTGAGCCCACCGATGACGGAGAGCCATTTCCCACCGCGATCCACGAGCCGGAGCAAAGCCCCACGGCTGAGAAGAGGATCGCCTCGGATGTTGAGCCCAAC
>NW_015661023.1:621219-630802 GCF_001515625.1 Sinocyclocheilus rhinocerous | reverse complement strand
CACTCACACACCCACACACACTACACTACAGTACATGAACTGTCTAAAAATAAAGACCCTCACACACATCAGATAGCGCTCTCTTCACTAAATGCACACACACACACACACACACACACAGACACTCTCTCTCTCTCTCTCTCTCTCTCTCTCACACACACACACACACACACACAAAATATGGCAGCAGCATTTTATGTTATTATTGATTTAACTTAAATTTACAGTAACAATGTTTATTTGTAATTGATATAATGTTACACCATATAATTGATATAATAACACCAAATTACTAAATTCACTTTTGTACCTTTGACAATCACCATAAACAAACAAAAAAAAGCTTTTTCACAAGCCTGTGTTTATTGATTTATGATGTAATGCCATATCAGCAGCAATGGCTATATTCATGCCAAAATCAACAGTTTTATTATTACTCCACAAACCTATACATTAATATATAAAAGGTGCACAGTGTTATACCTATAAAGACAAAACACTATCATATGAACAAATATGACACTAAAATAATGCATATTAAAAAAATTTAAATTTAAATTTAACTTTTACATTTTTTATTTTAATTTAACAACATAAAATGCAACATGAACCTCAGTCTAGATAGCTGACAAGAAGAGAGAGAGAGAGAGAGAGAGAGAGAGAGAGAGGAAACAATTATTTAAAAGAAAGACCATCAAAGGTGAAGTATCCAATTTAGATTTTGTACATTTAACAGACACACACACAAAATATGGCAGCAGCGTTTTATGTTATTATTGATTTAACTTAAATTTACAGTAACAATGTTTATTTGTAATTGATATAATGTTACACCATATAATTGATATAATAACACCAAATTACTAAATTCACTTTTGTACCTTTGACAATCAACATAAACAAGAAACAATTATTTAAAAGAAAGACCATCAAAGGTGAAGTATCCAATTTAGATTTTGTACATTTAACAGTATTTTACTGTAAAATTGCATCAAATGTCCTGTCAGACAGTTTTTCACCGTATAAGAAACTTACCGTAAACCAATTAACTGTAGCATTTTACAGTATTTTACTGTTGATTTTCTAGGCTTGGTTTTCTCTATAAAAACTGTAACTTTTCATTTATTTATTTTTATTTTCTTGAAATATGAGCTGGACGAGTTCTTGACAGGTTCACCCAACACCCCATTGGTTTTCTTTGGCCTGCTTGAGTCTGGGGGGCGATTTATTCTCTCTGCGAATGAGCCAGAAGGCAGTTATGGCAGAACAGTAATATCGATATGCGGTCAGCACCGCCAACACAAGCAGACTGATAAATATGACAACATGTTAAAACAGACAAACTCCATTTAAATGAACACACACAGTCAATACTGAGAAGAATAAAAAGCCAGACACACAAAATAACACCACACCATCGTCAATAAGACCTTCTGGACGACGTGCTCAGCCCGGTAATGCTGTTCTGGATCTGCGAAAGGTTTCAAAGCTACTAAAACATGCTGCAAATACTCTTATGAAACATTAATAAGCTTTTTCGTGCATATTAGTATCTGATATATTTTTACCATGTATTTACCATTTAATAAAGGCATTAGATAATTGATACTTGTGCTGTGATATTTACTCTACTGTGCAACAATACAATAGTCACATATTTGTATTTTTTATTTATTTTTTTATATGTACCATGGTAAAATACTCTTTATTTTCATATTGCATAATAATAAACTATTTTTTTGTGCTGCCTATTGGGCCATATCTGCTTGATTTAAAAAATAAATAAATAAGAGTGGGTGTGCCATTTTTAACTTGAATGTGCTGTACTTACGGTGTCTTTGGCTTCCAGTTATTTTTAGTTAAACAGTGTTGTGCTGCTTGATATTGCAAACTGATATGTGTTATTATATTATTTTAATGTATTATCTTAAACACTGTTTGTAGCGCAAAATGTTTATTGCATTTTGTTAGCATTCTGATTATTGATATAGCGGCGAAACGGAAGTCTCGCACATTGACAGAAAATAGCTTGCTTTCGTGTGGAAAAATAAGTAATTCTGTTACACATGCGCACTAGCGCAGTTTCGATTATGTTATGTAACGTTCAACGCATGGAAAAGCGATTTCGGCTCACAGACGATCTTTGCTTTGGTGAAAGATATGCCTGTATGTTTGTTTGATTATTTGTAAGTGATTTAAAAGAGCATTGTGTGAAAGCACAATATTTCTTCCTGAAAATGTATTTACAGACCAATATGAAGGGATATTTTGCACTCAGCACACACTTACGAATAGCAACCCTGCTGAAAAGAATAGAGACCAGTGGTTTTACTGGTTATAATGGACTTTTCAGCAGGAAAGTCAAAGTAATTAAGTAAGGCTACACTTTGTCATTTCCTTTCTTGCTTACTTTATTTAAGTTTTACAAAAAGTCAGCATAACCTTAAAGTGTCATTTGAATAGTAGGCCTATTCATTTTTATTCTAATTGTTATATATTAAAGCACAAGTTGCATCTAGACTGATTTAAGACACTTTACGGTGCTTAATTTCACCTTTTTGAAGCCTGAAAGCAGTATGCACATTCTCCTAAAAACCTCCTTTTGTGCTTCACAGAAAACAAAAAGTCATACAGGTTTCACTCAGGTTTAAATGATGAATTTACATTTGTGGAATAATTATTATTTGATGTTAAATAATTTTGGAACCTTTTCATGTGAGAAGGTTCCATTTTTGCTGGAACACACGCACACGCACACGCACACACACACACACACACACACACACACACAAACACACAATCTGTAAGCACTGTTAGATACCCACACATTCATTCAAATTACTGCCGAATTGAACTGTCAAGCCACTGTCTGTGAAATAAGTGCTTTTTAATAAAGCTGATTGTATGTCTATTACAGCCATGTACAAATGTCAGTCGTTTGGCCAATTAGTGTTGGACTCGGGCAGTTCAGATGAGTTTTATAGTGTCAGCTCCTCACGACAGCGGCTCTGAAACACACTGTAAAATTAGACAGAAAAATGTGTATGTTTGTTTTGTAGAGTTGGAGTTTTGATTTAGTGCATTTGTGATATGAGTGCCTATGGTGGATCAATGGAGGATCCTGCAGTTTCTGTATGTTCTCAGCCTCAAGCTGTATCTGTTCTCCATTTGATCACAAAATAAAATCTATACAAATGTCCATGCACTGACATACAGCTGAACCTTAAACAACAAACTATTATGTTGTTTTAAAAAGTAGTAAGGATTCATATCAAAATCACACAAGCAACACAAACATAACACAAATTCCCAGTTGTGACTGCAGTGTTTTGTATATATGGTGAAATAATTTATCCCTGGCAAAAGTAAACGTTTATTTGAAGTATGTTTGTTTTGTAGAGTTGGAGTTTTGATTTAGTGCATTTGTGATATGAGTGCCTATGGTGGATCAATGGAGGATCCTGCAGTTTCTGTATGTTCTCAGCCTCAAGCTGTATCTGTTCTCCATTTGATCACAAAATAAAATCTATACAAATGTCCATGCACTGACATACAGCTGAACCTTAAACAACAAACTATTATGTTGTTTTAAAAAGTAGTAAGGATTCATATAAAAATCACACAAGTAACACAAACATAACACAAATTCCCAGTTGTGACTGCAGTGTTTTGTATGTATGTTGAAATAATTTATCCCTGGCAAAAGTAAACGTTTATTTGAATTTATTACTTATCATTTTAGTTCAGTTCAGTTGTCCACCCAACATTTCCAAATGCCCACCGCAGGCATCCTAGCAATCTCACTGTAGACAAATATGTATCAAAATCTGACAATGACTTGAATACACACTACTTACTTCACATGAAGTCAAATTCTGAATTAAAATTCCTTTTGATATTTTTGCAGGGCATGACATCAAAAATGTGACGGTGGTGTAGCTGTCCTCAGATATTAATGAAGAACAGCCATTAAAAAGACATTAAAAAGACTCATGAAGTTCTTGGGGAAAAATGACTTGAATACACACTACTTACTTCACATGAAGTCAAATTCTGAATTAAAATTCCTTTTGATATTTTTGCAGGGCATGACGTCAAAAATGTGACGGTGGTGTAGCTGTCCTCAGATATTAATGAAGAACAGCCATTAAAAAGACTCATGAAGTTCTTGGGGAAAAATGTATGAAATAATTTTGCAGAAGTATGCAGTAGTATTATTTCTTGAAAATGAGCATTGATGTGTTTTTCTTTCTTTCTTTCTTTCTTTCTTTCAGTCTGTCTGTCTGTCTGTCTTTCTTTTCTTTCTTTCATCCTTTTTAAATAATTTTAATATATGAAAAATTGTTTAACCACGGGTTCAAGGTTTGGTTGGTTTGCATCGTCCATTTTGCTCCTGCAAGTATAATATTTTACCATCACTGATGTACTATTAGAGTTTTTGTTCATATTTTCATATCACAAGTAACACAAAAATAACACAAATTCCCATGTTGTGACTGCAGTGTTTTGTATATATGGTGAAATAATTTATCCCTGGCAAAATGAAACGTTTATTTGAATTTATTACTTATCATTTTAGTTCAGTTCAGTTCAGTTATCCACCCAACATTTTCAAATGCTCACCACATTTGTTCATATTTTGAGTTATATTGTATTGTCATATATTCTGTTTTCATTAAGAACATTTATTTTAATTTAGTTAAAATTTAGCAATTTTTGTTGTGTGTTTCTTTCATTTTTATTTATTTTTTAATACTGTGTATCTCTATAGTTTTTAGGTTTCATTTATTTAATTACAAAAAGGATAAATATTTTGTATACTTTTTATGGACATCCAAAAGCATACAGAATATTTTTTAGCATGCTAAATATTTTCTTCAAACAGGCGATTATTATAATATAGTAGATGTTTCACCGCTGACAGATGTTTCGCAATCGGTTCATTTCATATCAATGGCAGTTGCTTGGCTGGAGCATGCTTCCCTTGACCTGGACACCACCATCTTTGTCTATGCACTTTTTTTTAAACACCAATCAACTGAGTTGTGCGTGGCTACATGTGATTAATCACTGCTGCAGGTAAATGATGTCATAACAGAGCTTAATTGGCTGACCCCTCGCTAGCATCTACCATTAATTGTAATGTCAAAGATTTCCAGTCTTTTAAAACTGCTGTTAAAATCTGCTTTTCTAAGTCGGTGTGTGCCAAAACTAGTTGAGAACCAAACTTGTTAAAGAAATCATAGTGGAAGCAAACTGGTATTAGTTATAATAAACGTTTAATTAGAGCTGTAGAATATGGAGGAACATGAAATGCATGCAAGGTCGAAAAACAATTTCATTGTCTTATAATATGCATTTATTTTTACCTTATTTGCTCAACGACTCCCAAATGATTCGCTCAACGATTAATTTTTCAAAAACTTTTCTTTTGCGTGACGCTACTCTGCGGTGATTGGTCCGATTGGTCTCATTCTCATTTCATCTCGCCTGTGATGCCTGATAAAGCAGCGTTTGTGAGCGCAGTGCTGCTTTTTGTACAGCGTTACCGGGGAAACCGTTATTTTTACCGCTCCAAAAGTGGCACCTAGTGGCAAAGAATGAATTTGCATTTTCAGTCAGACCAACGCGAAAAGACCAACCAGTGGGCGGGCAATATGCGAATGTCTTATGTTGACGTCAACATGAAACGGTTTGGGACTCCTTTTAATGAGTCTGAGTCGACCCTTTCTTTTGAGAGACAATAACTTTATACACGGTGCACTTTCAGATTTAAAACTTTGCAGGATGTTTTCATTCACTTAGAGCTATGTTACACACTGCATGAAAGGTCATTTTCAAAAGTCCATAATAGGGGCACTTTAAAAACATGCAGGATTATTGTGATGGTTTTATCAGCTGTTTGGACTCTCATTCGGACGGCACCCATTCACTGCAGAGCATCCATTGCTGAGCAAGTGATGGAATGCTACATGTCTCCAAATCTGATCATTTTGGAGTGAACTATTCCTTTAAATGGTAGAAAGCTCTGCAAGGAAAAAATTTCTAATTGTAGTTTTTGTATGGATGGATGGATTTTCAATACATCCATTTCCTCATATTGAACACCCGTTTTTGTCAAAACACAATCTCTTTGTTTACACACAGACACTCACATTCACTTCATTTCATCACGGCAGCCTTACGGATGTTGCAGCAGGTCGACATGAGATGCAGTGGATCTTCACACTGATGATCTGAGTTGGTCTGTAGGTGTTCCAGATCAATACGAGCCATTTCCCTCCGTTCTGCATCTAACTTCATTTGCTGATCTCCGCAGAGCCGTGTTTTTAATGCCTGTATTTAGCGCATGCGGTCAGCTGCGTTATATAACCTCACACAGGTCACTCCAGAGCCATGAGATGTAATTTTCTCTCTAATAAAACTCATTTAGGAGGCAGTCTGGAGTTTGGTTTATGTAACTCCATTGAAAAGGAAGTTAACCGTGCACTCGGCCGGCATCCCGTTGTGTATCGATGGCCTTGTTTTTCGGGAGTTAAATTCGAGTCGTTGCTTCTCGGCAGGTGAGCGGCCGCGTCGCTCTGAATGGAAGGTGAGATCATCTATTATTCATGAATTTCCCCTGCAGGTGTCACAGGTGAGACATCCTCTCAGTTTCCAATCAGCGACTCCGCATGTCATGGACGTCCACTTAGACTTATGCTCTCCTATACTCACATAATAACCTCTCCCTTCTAAGTATGACCTGAACCATTTGAGTACCATCCCAGAATAAATAAAATTATATAGAATTTTGTTTAAGAAATAAAATAAACTTTCACTGAAATAAAATAAAATATAAAAAAATAACATTTATTTCGGTTGCCAAGGACATGTCTAATTTTCATTTAATTTCACTTGATGTACTAAAATATGTCTAAACTAAAATATTAGCAGTAAAACTGAAATGAAAAAAAAAATGATATTGACATAACTAAAATTAACAATAAAAATGACAAAAAACAATACAATTGCTAAAAATAAAATATAAAGACTGTTAATATGGTCATGTCATGCCCTGAATGATGAAAAACTACTATTAGTTGTTACTCCAACTTCTTATGCGGGAATATGAGTTATTTTGCTTTGTGAAACTTCAGGTTTGTGTGATTTTTACACCGACCTAACTTGACTAATGTGTACTTTTTGTCCAAATAAATTTAGATATACTGAAAAATCATTACACTCTCTGAACATACAGATCTGATTTCATTGTTTGTTTGTTTTTTTTGTTGTTGTTTTTTAAAAATAACAGTCTGGAGATTCGGTCTTAAAGAATCCTTTTACATTTACTGTAAATATTTAGCAGATGCTTTTATCCAAAGCGAGTGACATAATTGAGGGATAAAGTGTAAGTGCATAACATGACAGACTTTCAGGACTGTTCAGACAAAAACAGATTGAGAATTAATACTTTTCATGTTAAAAAGATTCAGTTAAGCACTTGTGGTGAGTAGAAGCCTTGTTTTCCACAGTTCCATGTGTTTAGGCTGAAAAACGTGGTCTGGATGTGTTTGTGCTCGTCTTCAGCACAGAATGAAGTAAGGCTGAAGTCATAACCCGATTTTACTGCATAACAACATGCTTGCTTATTAAATAATTTATGTCTCGCCTGGTGTGACGACCATGACAACTGGTGTTTTGCAGAATCAGTCAGGAATCTTAAGGCTGTTTAGCTCCAGTGAGTTCATGACTACCCATAATGCACTGCGTGGCTGGCAGGTGAGGGTGCATTTGGGACGTGCCGTGGCTCTGGGAGTAAAGACTGTTCACAGATCTGAGGAGGAGAACAAAGGTCAAACCTCATGAGCTCATGCAATCTCAGTCAGTAAATTATAATTCTGGCAGTGTAAAAGAAATAATCAGATGATCTAACGCTTCTCTCAAATTTATGACCAAACATGCTTCCAGTAATGTCAATAAAACATTCGTTCAGAGTCATTTGGCCTTTAATAATGTTCTGAAAATGTTACCACAAATATCATATTTATACATCATACATTCATGGAATGTTGGATGTTCATCTAATGTTTTTTAAATGTTACTACTTGTTTCAGAATGTTCAGAGAACATTCAAAAGTAACATTTGCATAATGTGGTTAAACAACGTTTTCCTTAAAGAAAGACATTTTTAAAACATAAAAAAAAAGTTCAGAGAACATTCTGCAGGAAGTTTTCACAACCCAATAGGAACATTAGTAAAACGCCATCACAACATATTTTTGTTAGCTGGAAACTTACCTTGTTTTGGTGTAAGTAACAGGAAAGGAGATGTTAGAATCACGGTGGATTTCTGCATGAATTAGTCATAAAAATGAATCTGATCTGAGCTCATTCCACACCAAAACAATGTTTTGGTCGAGCACAAGCAGATGAGGGAGACACATTCTCGCTTACACTGTTTTAATCCATCGTTTTTTATCCACTTTCGACTTCTTTCCAGGGTCTTCTCGGCAGGTGAGCGGCCGCGTCGCTCTGAATGGAAGGTGAGATCATCTATTATTCATGAATTTCCCCTGCAGGTGTCACAGGTGAGACATCCTCTCAGTTTCCAATCAGCGGAGAACAAATGAAGCCGCCTCACAGCCTCATAATGAACTGAGTCATGAGCGTGACGACAGGTTAAAGACTCTCAGAACTACTGAGCGCAGAATCCAGCGTGCTTCGCTCACATCTGACTGTATGAGAAAGGAAATCTAGATGGTTTCTATAATTACACTGACTGCAAAATATCTTTTATGTAATCAGTATTTTTTTTTTGTTTTTCCAGTGAAAGATTCTTCACATTAACAGAAAGAAAAGAAAAAAGTATGCTTGAGGCAAGATCGCATAATGTGTTGAATGTGAGAATCACGTTGAATTAGGTAACTGGCATATTATTGTAAAATTATTTTATTAGATTAGCTTCTAAGAAAGAATGGAAAAAAAAAACTTTCTAAAAATGGAGAATATTGTCACTGAATCGGGGTTATTATGTTAAAAATAAAAATAAAAAAATAAAATCAAATAATTGTAAAAAGTTACTAATAAGGCATTTTTATCCACTTTCGACTTCTTTCCAGGGTCCATGGGCAGATGTTTGTAAGGGCTTTTTCTGATCTAAAGGACATTTTTGGTGGTTTTTGCTCAAAAAGTTTTTTTTTTTTTTTTTCAATCAATGCATATCACGTTGAATTAGGTAACTGGCATATTATTGTACAATTATTTTATTAGATTAGCTTCTAAGAAAGAATGAAAAAAAAAACTTTGTATAAATGGAGAATATTGTCACTGAATCAGGGTTATTATAGTTAAAAATAAAACTAAATAAATAAAATAAAATAATTTAAAAAAGTTACTAATAAGGCAAGGCAAGGCAAGTTTATTTATATAGCACATTTCGTACACAATGGTATGTCAAAGTGCTTTACATAAAAGAAAGTAAAATAATCATAAAAAAAATCATCACAAAAATAAAACAAGGAATTTAAAAACTTTTACAAATATTTAAAAATTGATTTAAAATGAATTTAAGACAGTTAAAAATAGAAAATGATTATACATA